>NW_024104163.1:0-6827 GCF_003945595.2 Pipra filicauda
CTGCTTCTTTGGATGCCAAAGCTGATGCTTCAATAAAGCAGAAATAGCTTGAGAAGTTCCATTCAATAAAAGAACAGGAGAGCTCTTATCCCATTGAAGCCTGGCTGCTGAATGACCTCCCTGGGCAAAGGCTGGGGTTAATATACCCCTGGCCGTGCCCACCTCCCTTCCTGTGAGGCCCCGGGGAAAAAGAGTAGCCCAATCCAAGACAGTATAAAGGCTCTGGGAGCAGCAGCACCTGGTTTGCATCTCTGACTTAAAATCAGGATAGGTAAAGAGCCTGACGGAGAAAAGGACTCCTAACGTGAGCAGGTATTATAGTTGGTATTGGATTGAGGGTTGGTATTGGATTCGGGCAGGGGCTGGAGCGGAGGGACTGGAGCAGAATAGCGGGAGTTGGAGCGGCGGGGGCTGGAGCGGCGCAGCGCGGGCTGGAGCGGCGGGAAGGGCAGCGGCGCGGACGCGGGCGGGAGCGGCGGGAAGGGCAGCGGCGCGGACGCGGGCGGGAGCGGCGGGAAGGGCAGCGGCGCGGACGCGGGCGGGAGCGGCGGGAAGCTCAGGAAAGCGATTTCCTCTCCTAAGTCCTGGTTCACCTGCCCGAGCACCTACAGTGTTTATACTCCACCTCACTCTCTACTTTGCACGTTTGTATCAATAAAAGAAACTTCCAAGGTCTTCCTCCAGTCTGAGCTGCATCTTCTCTGCACCCCCACACTCTCCCACCTGTTCACATGTGCTGCTCCCCTCTCCTGCGCTGCTTCCTGGAACAGGGCTCATCCCTCGGCACCTTCCTCGAGCGATAATCCGGGTACATCAGGTGCTTCCCCCAGTCCCTACGAGATGCTCTCACCATCACTGCTTGAGAGATTTCCTGGGATCGACTGCTCCCCTGCAGAAGCTCCCTATAAAAAGTGCCCCACCGAGCACGGCCCGCCCATTGTCACCCTCACTGCCCACACCTGGGGCTGTCCCGCCCCTTGTCACCCTCACTGCCCACACCTGGGGCTGTCCCGCATGGGAGGGAAGCACGGGTGGAGCCACAGGCGGGCGCGCGGGGAGAGGAGGCGGGGCGAGCCGGGGGGCGGGGGCGGCGCGAGCAGGAGGGAGGGGCAGGTGCCCGCTCCGCTTCCCTGTGGGCTCTGGGGTTCTTTTGGGCTGGTTTTGGGGGACTGCGCACACCCTCCCCTGGTCACAGCCCCGCCCTAGCTCGCTGCACCCAGCTGCACTCCCCGTACCCCTTGCTCAGCTCCGCGGGGATTTGTGCCTCCTCTGAAGGTGGCAAATGTCTACAAAGCGAGTCGGGAAGCCTAAGAGCTGCAGCCCCCGAGCCCCGCTGCGGTTTCCCCGCCGTCACCCGGCACGTCCTGCCCCGCAGCACCGCTCCCGCTGCCGCCCTCGAACACAAGGAACAAACCCCCGTGCCCCCAGCACAGGCCGGTGCCTGCGGCCGGGAGCGGCCGCAGCCCCCAACGACGGGCGGGGCGCGCCGGGAGGGGCCGCGCGGGGCGGGGGCGGGTCCCGCGGCTGCGACCCCGCGGGGAAGGGACCCCCGGGCCGGCCCCGTCCGGCATCGCCACTGGCCCTGCTCGGCCACCGCCCCTCGCCCACAGTTTTAACATTAGAGAGCCAAGTTTAATCCAGAGCCTGCAAGCTCCCACGTGCAGGGGATTTCCATAGACTTGTTGTTTTTCTCTTTTTAATGACCACGTTGCTAAAGTCAGGGAAATACAATCAACATTCCCTAAACACCATTACTTCTACATCCACCTGTGATCAGGGGCCGAAGGGCAGCAGCCTGCCCTGGACGGGCTGCAGGGATGGTGTGAAGGCCACTGTTCCCCAGGTTTAAAGGACTCTGGCCATGATCCCCGGCCCATGGTCGCTTGCGGGGGAGAAAGGCGGCGGCGCAGCCCCGATAGCATCTCCAGGGCACGGCGGGAGCGGGAGCGGAGCGGAGCGGAACGCGGCGAGCGAGGGCCGCGGCGCCGCCGCCTGGGGTCCTCGCGCGCCGCGGCTCCGAGACGGGGGCTGCCCGCGCCGGTGCCTGCCGCCGCCCGCGAACCTGCCGCCCGCGCCCGGCGCCGCCGAGCCCCCCCGCCCCGTCCCCACAGCGGGAAGCGGCGCGGCGAGACGGCGCTGCGGGTGCGGGGCGGGGGTCCGGGTCGCGGCGGAGGTCAGGCAACAGGATAGACGCCTCTCTGAGGCGAGGGGGCCTCTCGCCGCCATCTTTAGTGTGGCCTCGGCTAAGTTCCGGTCGTGGCGGCGCCATCTTGAGTGTGGCGTCGGGGCGAACTTCCGGGCCGGGGCCGCCATCTTTAGTGTGGTCGCTCCGGTCCTGGCGGCGCCATCTTTACTGTGGGCTTGGCGGACTTCCGGGCCGGGGCCTTGGAGGACTTCCGGTCGCTCTCTACTTCCGGTGACCGAGTTTACCCAAATTACCGGCCCTCCTCGCTAATTTCTGCGCTTTCACCCCAAAAAATCTTCGTGTTGTTCCCCCCACACACACCCCGGGAGAGACGGGACACCGCGAGTCCCGCCCTGCCGCCGGAACCGGCCCTTAACTCGAGCAGGGAGCGCTGCACCGCCACGAGAGCCACTGCGCATGCGTCGCCGTCCCTCTCCTGGCTTCCCTTACTTACCACGTGATCGCCGGCGTCTTGCCAACGACTGCGCACGCGCCGGCGTCGCCACCTCTTGGCTTCCCCCCCACCCCGCCGCCCGACCGCCCGGCATCGCTTTCTTACTGCGGCTCCCCCTCCGCTTTTTCGGCTCCCTGGGGTTCCCCCACCCGCATTTTGGGGTCCCCGTCTCACATTTTAGGGGTGATGACCCCGCAATTTACGGTTCGGGGGGCGGGAGGAGAGGAAACGGGGTGCCCAAGAAGGGGTTTCTTTTTTTTTCTTTTTTTTTTTTCCTCTTTTATTTCATTTTCATTTTATTTCCTTTTTAGTTTTTTTGCCTTTTTTCTTTTTAATTTTCTTTTGTATTTTATATTTCCTTTTATATTTCGTTTATTTTTTATTCTCTTTATTTTTCATTGTCTCTCCTAGTGCTCCCCAGTAACACCCAGTGCTCCTCAACAACCCCCAGTAACACCCAGTGCTCCCCAAAAATTGACCCAAAACCGACCCAAATCACCCCAAACACTGACCCAAAACTGACCCCAAAAACTGACCCAAATCATCCCAAAACTGACCCCAAAAACTGACCCCAATCGTCCCAAAAGCTGACCCAAAACTGACCCAAATCACCCCAAAAAATAACCCCAAACTGACCCCAAAAACTGACCCAAATCATCCCCAAAACTGACCCAAAACTCTGCATTTGTTTGGCATCATTTCCTCTCAAAAACAACATCTCCGATTTAGTTGATTGCTAAAGCCATCATTTTAAAATCATCCCAGGAATCAAAAGGGACTGGAAAACACACAGAAATCATTCCTGCGCCCACCAAATCATTAGGAATTGGAACCCGATTCCCTCATCTCTCTCCTTGTGCTTCTTGGCTGAAAAACCTGATGATCCCCGCTGGCTATTTTTAGGCTGCTTTTCTTCCACAGCTCCTTTCCTCCCGGTTGAAACCTCCTGGCATATTCAGGGCTTACCTGGAGGGAAGCCCCTCTGAAGTATTTCCTCTCGTGGCAATTCTGTGGGATGAAGAAGTAAAAAAAGCACGTCAAGAGCTCCTTCTACCCCCTTCCCTCGCATACACCCTCCCAGTTTGTCCTTGGCAGCTCCATCCCCCCGGCACCCGCACCCGACGCTTTGGCTCCGCTGGGAAAGGGACAGCAAGTGCAGAAGCAAGTTCAGTGCTGGGCAGGGGCTCCCTGGGGAACGGCACTTCAGTGCTTTAGTCCGTGGCCTTTCCTGCTGCCCTCCCTCCCGGAGGCAGAGGATGACCCATCCCTTGTTTCGCCCACGCACGCAGACCCAGGTCCTGCTCCTTTGGCCCCACTTTTCTTAGCAGACCCGGCATCCTTTTCCAGGGTCCCCAGGAAACTTCTGCACTTGACCCATTGCTAAGTGCAGAGCACAGGGCAAGGGAAGGACAAATTTCTCGGCACCCACCCCCTGGAATTTTCCTTCGCCGCAGCACGCTCCCGTTCCCGCTGTCTCTGGAGGTGCCCGCACGAGTCCTCCTTCTCCCAGCACCTCAGAGAATGTCCTTTTCACCCGGGTCCTGCTCGCCGTCGTCCAACAAAACACGCTGACAACATTTTTCAGGATGCCAGTGGAGAGATATTAGAGCACACTGCACAGGGAAGCTGAGCCTGCCCCATCCCTGCAAGTGTTCCAGGCCAGGCTGGACGGGACTGGGAGCAACCGGGGACAGTGGAAGGTGTCCCTGCCCACGGAAGGCAGGCTGGCCTTTGAAGGTCCCCTTCAAACCAAATCGCTCTGGGATTCCCCTCCAAAATCACTACCCAAGAGACACAGCAAGCAAAGCAGAAGGACTGCGCTCCCCGCTTTTCTTACCTGCAGGCACACACAGCACAGCACGTTGGACAGAAAAGCCACGGGGTTAGCCCTGCCAGAGGCGTCCGGCACACCCACGGCGACCGACGGGAAGGAGGGAGCCTGGGAACACGGAGTAAAAGACACCTTAATTAGGACCACACCGAGCAATAGCCGGGTCATTCCCCCAGACAGCTTCACCGGCCAGTCACACAAAAAGCACTCACCGAGGCCTCAGTTAGGATGGCTCCTGACGCTGACCAGGTGAATACGTCCCTGGAAGCCCGCTCCGCTCATGCCAGGCACTGGGGCTCACCCAGGGGGGCTTTGCCAAGCATCCAATGGAAATTAAAATTACAGCCTGGGCAAAGGCGCTTCCCGCAGGACCGCTCCTGGCCAAGGCCACCGGTCCGTGCAAGTCAGACCACTGACCAGCCGGGGGGATTTTTTGGGGGCACGCTTCCAGCTTTTATTCTCCAGAAACTCCTGTTCTTTCTGGCACCGCTTGCTTCAGTCTTCTTCTGCCCCCTGTTGGAAGAGTCACTTAAAGGCTTCGAGGGACAAAATTGCCAAAGCCCAGGCCATGTCATATCGTCCATTCCCACGAGAAAGGTTTAGCTTTGTCTGGACAGGATACTGGGGGGGAGACACAAAAAAAAAATTTAATTTAAAACAACTGCCTAGAATAGACAGCAATTCAAACATAAGGCAGACAAGACTCGTGCAAATCTGAATCCATTTGGCTTCAAAGGAGAATTATTTCCCTCTGCACCTAACAGAATGTCCTCTTCACCCGGGTCCTGCTTACCATCGTCGAACAAAACACGCTGACAAAATTTTTCCTGATGCCAGTGGAGAGACATTAGAGCACACTGCACAGGGAAGCTGAGCCTGCCCCATCCCTGCAAGTGTTCCAGGCCAGGCTGGACGGGACTGGGAGCATCCAGCCGGGGATGAGAGCGGAAGGTGTCCCTGCCCACGGAAGGCAGGCTGGCCTTTGAAGGTCCCCTTCAAACCGAATCGCTCTGGGATTCCCCTCCAAAATCACTCCCCAAGAGACACAGCGAGCAAAGCAGAGGGACTGCACTCCCAGCTTTTCTTACCTGCAGGCACACAGCACAGCACGTTGGACAGAAAAGCCACAGGGTTAGTCCTGCCAGAGGCGTCCGGCACACCCACGGCGACCGAAGGAAAAGAGGGAGCCTGGGAACACGGAGTAAAAGACACCTTAATTAGGACTACACTGAGCAATAGCCAGGTCATTCCCACAGCTTCACCGTCCAGTCACACAAAAAGCACTCACCGAGGCCTCAGTTAGGATGGTTCCTGACGCTGACCAGGTGAATACCTCCCTGGAAGCCCGCTCCGCTCATGCCAGGCACTGGGGCTCACCCAGGGGGGCTTTGCCAAGCATCCAATGGAAATTAAAATTACAGCCTGGGCAAAGGCGCTTCCCGCAGGACCGCTCCTGGCCAAGGCCACCGGTCCGTGCAAGTCAGACCACTGACCACCCGGGGGGATTTTTGGGGGCACGCTTCCAGCTTTTATTCTCCAGAAACTCCAGTTCTTTCTGGCACCGCTTGCTTCAGTCTTCCCCTGTTGGAAGAGGTCACTTAAGGCTTTCGAGGGACCAGATTGCCAAAGCCCGGCCGGTCCATTCCCACGAGGAAAGGTAGCTTTGTCTTGGACAGGATACTGGGGGGGAGACACAAAATAAAAGTTTAATTTAAAACAACTGCCTAGAATAGAAAGCAATTCAAACATAAGGCAGGCAAGACTCGTGCAAATCTGAATACATTTGGCTTCAAAGGAGAATTATTTCCCTCTGCACCTAACAGAATGTCATTTTCACCCGGGTCCTGCTTACCATCGTTGAACAAAACACGCTGACAAAATTTTTCCTGATGACAGTGGAGAGATATTAGAGCACACTGCACAGGGAAGCTGAGCCTGCCCCATCCCTGCAAGTGTTCCAGGCCGGGCTGGATGGGACTGGGAGCATCCAGCCGGGGATGAGAGCGGAAGGTGTCCCTGCCCACGGAAGGCAGGCTGGCCTTTGAAGGTCCCCTTCAAACCAAATCGCTCTGGGATTCCCCTCCAAAATCACTACCCAAGAGACACAGCAAGCAAAGCAGAGGGACTGCACTCCCCGCTTTTCTTACCTGCAGGCACACACAGCACAGCACGTTGGACAGAAAAGCCACAGGGTTAGCCCTGCCAGAGGTGTCCGGCACACCCACGGCGACCGAAGGGAAGGAGGGAGCCTGGGAACACGGAGTAAAAGACACCTTAATTAGGACTACACTGAGCAATAGCCAGGTCATTCCCACAGACAGCTTCACCGTCCAGTCACACAAAAAGCACTCACCGAG
>NW_024104164.1:0-6809 GCF_003945595.2 Pipra filicauda
GATCCCGGCCCCGACACGGGCCCGGTGACGGGCTCAGGCCCCGGCCTGGCCCCGGTGGCGGCTCCGGACCCGGACCCGGTCCCGCTCACGGACCCGCTCACGGACCCCGACGTGCAGCCGCTGCCCCGGGGCGGGTTCCGCTGCCGCCTGTGCCAGATCACCGCGGCCAACCGTGAGTGGGGGCCCGGGGGGGCTCCCGGTTAACGAGACCGGGGGGGTTCGCCGTTGCCGTGACCCCCCCGGTGCCCCCCCAGGCCCGAGCCTCGTGTCCCACCTGTCCGGGAAGCGGCACCGGCGGCTCCGGTCGCTCCGGGCCGAGCGCCGGGAGCAGGAGCTGCGGAGCCTCTTCGTGAGCGGCTTCGCCCGCGGCACCGACCCCGCCGAGCTGCGGCGGCACTTCGGGGCCTTCGGGGCCGTCACGGGGGTCGTCATGGACAAGGACAAGGTGGGGGCACGGGGGGGCTCCGGGATCCCCCGGGAATGGGGACCGGAGGGGGGATGTCCCTGTCCCGGGGGGTCCTGGGGGAGCGTTCCAGCCTCGGGGGAGCCCCGGGGGGGGAGTCCTGGGGGGTTCTCGGGGGGTGTCCCAGCCCCAGGGGGGGTCTCGGGGGGTGTCCCAAGCCCGGGGTGTCTCGGGGGGTGTCCCAGCCCCAGGGGGGGTCCCGGGGGGTGGCCCAGCCCCAGGGAGGTCCCGGGTTGTGTCCCAGCCCAGGGTGGGTCCCGTGGTGTTCCAGCCCCAGTGAGTACCCGGGTGGTGTCTCATCCCGAGGGGGGTCCCGGGGGGTGTCCCAGCCCCGCAGTGACCCCCCCTTTGCCCCCCCAGGGCGCCTTCGCCATCGTGGAGCTGTCGGAGCCCTCGGAGCGGCAGCGGGCCCTGGAGCACCCCCGGCACCTCCTGGGGGGGCGGCGGCTCCGGGTCCGGCCCCGGGAGCACAAAACCTTCCCCCGGCCCCCCCCGCGGGCCCGCGGCCCCCCCGAGGCCCCCCAGGCCCGGGGGCTGCAGGAGGCGCTGGGCCAGGCCCCGGACGTGAGTGGGGGGCACGGGGGGGGGACACACGGGGGCCGTTCCGGGGCGTTGGGGAGGTTTGGGGGGTCCTGGAGGGGAATCCCGAAGCTGTGCTGAGGGTTTGTGGGCTTTTGGGGTGCGGGGGGGGAGGGCAGGGCTGTCCGGGAAGGCGGGGGAGGGGTCCTTGGGCTCTCCCGGGGGTCCTGGGGGGTCCTGAGGATGTCCAGGTGTTGCTGCTGCCCCGGGTGTGTTGGGGGGGCCCCCCAGTGCCCCCCCCGGGCTCCCAGTAACGCCAGTCCCGCAGGTGGAGGCCCAGCTGGAGCTCCTGGTGCAGCTCCTGGAGCTGAGCGAGGCCGAGCGGCGCCTGCGGGGCCTCCTCGTGTCCCTGTTCCAGGAGGTGTTCGAGGAGTTCTTCCCAGGTGGGGACACGGGGGGGACACGGGGGGACAGGGGGGGGACGGGGGGGACTGGGGTGTGTGTGTGACACGGGGGGGACAGGGGGGGACAGGGGGGGACTGGGGTGTGTGTGTGACACGGGGGGTGACGGGTGTGAGGTGTGAGTGACACGGGTGTGAGTGACACGTATGACACAGGTGTGTTTCAGGTGTGTGACGTGTGCCGGGGGTGTGAGAGGTGACAGGTGTGTGGCGCGTCCCAGACGTGTCCCAGGCGTGTCCCAGACGTGTCCCAGGCGCATCCCAGACATGTCCCAGGCGTGTCCCAGACGTGTCCCAGGCGCGTCCCAGGCGTGTCCCAGGCGCGTCCCAGGCGTGTCCCAGACGTGTCCCAGACGTGTCCCAGGCGTGTCCCAGACGTGTCCCAGGCGTGTCCCAGGCGTGTCCCAGGCGTGTCCCAGACGTGTCCCAGACGTGTCCCAGGCGCGTCCCAGACGTGTCCCAGGCGCGTCCCAGACGTGTCCCAGGCGCGTCCCAGACGTGTCCCAGGCGCGTCCCAGGCGTGTCCCAGGCGTGTCCCAGACGTGTCCCAGGCGTGTCCCAGGCGCATCCCAGACATGTCCCAGGCGTGTCCCAGACGTGTCCCAGACGTGTCCCAGACATGTCCCAGGCGCGTCCCAGGTGCGTCCCAGACGTGTCCCAGACGTGTCCCAGACGTGTCCCAGGCGCGTCCCAGGCGTGTCCCAGACGTGTCCCAGGCGTGTCCCAGGCGTGTCCCACCCGTCACACACACGCGTGTCCCCCCCCAGGCTGCTCCATCGTCCCCTTCGGCTCCTCAGTCAACGGCTTCGACGTCCACGGCTGCGACCTGGACCTGCACCTGGAGCTGCCGGGGGGGGGAGACCCCCCCGAGGGCCCTTCCAAGGACCCCCCCGAGGGCCCCCCTGAGGACCCTTCCAAGGACCCCCCCGAGGGCCCTTCCAAGGAGGACCCCCCCGAGGGCCCCCCTGAGGACCCCCCTGAGGACCCTTCCAAGGAGGACCTCCCCAAGGACCCCCCCCACACCCTGCCGGGGGTCAGATCCCCCCCCCATGGACCCCAGACAGGGCACAGGGACCCCCCCGGGGGACCCCACACCGAGGGGCTCTTGAGAGGGGACAAGGAGCCCCTCGGAGACCCCCACCCTGCCCTGCCAGGGGACAGGGACCCCCCCGGGGGGGCCCCGATGGGGGATGTGGACCCCCCTCCCACCCCCCCCACCAACGGGTCCCTCCTGGGGTCTGAGGGGTCCCCCCCCGAGGGGTCCCTGCCGGGTGACGGGGACCCCCCCGGCTCCGAGGGGTCCCTGTCTGAGGACGAGGGGTCCCTGCTGGGCCCGGGGGGGTCTCTCCGGGGGGCCCCCCCCGGGCGGGTGCTGGCCCTGGTGGGCTCGGTGCTGCGCCGCTGCGTCCCGGGGGTCCGGGGGGTCCGAGCCGTGCCCGGCGCCCGCCGGCCCGTCGTGAAATTCAGCCACAAACAGTCGGGGCTGGAGGGGGACGTGTGTGTGCACAACCGGTGAGGGGGGGCCGGGGGGGCTCTGGGGGTGCTGGGGCGGCTCGGGGGGGCTCCGGGGACGTGTGTGTGCACAACCGGTGAGGGGGGGCCGGGGGGGCTCGGGGGGGGCTGGGCTGGCCCTCCAGGTGGGCTCAGGGGACGTGTGTGTGCACGACCTGTGAGGGGGGGCTCACGTGGGCTGGGGGGGCCGGGGGGTGCTCAGGGGGTGGCGGGGGCTGGAGGGGGACGTGTGTGTGCACAACCGGTGAGGGGGGCCGGGGGGCTTCGGGGGGGCTGGGGGTGGACGTGTGTGTGCACAACGGTGAGGGGGGGCCGGGGGGGCTCAGGGGGGGATCAGGGGAGGCCGGGGGGGCTCGGGGGGGCTGGAGGGGGGGCTCAGGGGACGTGTGTGTGCACAACCGGTGACGGGTCCAGGGGGGCTCCTGTTCCCTCCTTCCTTCTTTTTCTTCCTCCTTCCCCCCCCTTCCCCCCGTTTCACCCCGTCCGTGCCCCCCCAGCCTGGCCCTGTTCAACACGAGGTTCCTTCGGTTCTGCGCCGACGCTGACCCCCGAGTGCGGCCCCTGGGCTACGGGGTGAGGGCCTGGGCACGGGCCCGGGGGCTGGCAGGTGAGGGGGGCACAGGGGGGGCACAGGGGGGGCACAGGGGACCCCCCCGAGGGGCCGGGACCCCCCTGCCCACACCCCGTTGTCCCCCCGTGGGCCGTGCTGGGGGGTCCTGGCGGGTGAGGGGGGGCCATGGCCGGGTGGGGGGGGGTCAGGATGGGGGTCCTGATCCCCCCCCTCCATTTGTGTCCCAGGGAACCCCTCGGGGGGGGGCCCCCTGCTCACCAACTACGCGCTGACGCTGCTCGTGGTGTTCTTCCTGCAGACCCGGAGCCCCCCCGTGCTGCCCTCGGGGCTGCGCCTGCGGGACCTGGCGGGTGAGACCCCCCCCGGGGGTTTGGGGGTGTCACCCCCCTTCTCAGACCCCCCCCCCCGGGATTTGGGGGTGTGACCCCCATTCTGAGACCCCTCCCAGGGATTTGGGGGGTGTGACCCCCGTTCTCAGACCCCCCCCCGGGGATTTCGGGGGTGTGTCCCCCCCATTCTGAGACCCCCCTGGGGATTTGGGGGGTGTCCCCCCCATTTTAGGTCCCCCCTGGGGATTTGGGGGGTGTCACCCCTGTTCTGAGACCCCCTCTTGGGGATTTGGGGGGTGTCCCCCCCATTCTGAGACCCCCTCTTGGGGATTTGGGGGGTGTCCCCCCCCATTCTGACACCCCCCCGGGGCTTGGGGGGTGTCCCCCCCGTTCTGAGACCCCCCCCTTGGGGATTTGGGGGATGTCCCCCCCATTCTGAGACCCCGCGGGGGTTGGGGGGTGTCCCCCCCATTCCGTGTCCCCCCCCCTCACTGTGTGTCCCCCCCGCAGGCCCCGAGGACCGTGCCCAGGTGGGGGGGTGGGATTGCAGCTTCCCCCGGGACCCCTCGGTGCTGGAGCCGAGCGGGAACACCCAGAGCACAGGTGAGACCCCCCAAACTGGGGGGGGGCCCCAAATCCCTCGGGGGGCACTGAATTTTGGGGGTCCCAGAGGGTGTTTTAGGGATCTGTTTTTGGGGGGTCCCAGGGGCTCCCTGGATATTTATGGGGGTGTCTGGTCATGTTTTGGGGGGTACCTGGACACGTCTGGGTGGTTTTGGGGGTGTCAGGGGGGTTTTTTGGGGCACCAGCTGGGTTTCAGGGTGGTTTTGGGGGTCCCAGGACTGTCTGAACACCCCCCCTTTCCCTCCTGGACGAGGTCTCGTTTTTCAGGGGGGCTCTAGGGGGTGTTTTGGGGAACATTTGAGTGGTTTCGGGGTCCCAGGACCATCTGACCCCCCCGTTCCCCCCCCCAGGCTCCCTCCTGGCCGAGTTCTTCTCGTTTTTCGGGGGGCTGGACCTGCCCCGGCTGCTCCTGTCGCCCCGCGAGGGCCGAGCGCTGCCCCGGCCCCCCCCCGGCGCTCTGGGGGGGCTCCGCCCGGGCCCCCTGACCCTGCAGGACCCCTTCGAGCTGAGCCACAACGTGGCCGCCAACGTCCCCCCCCGGTTCGTGTCGCGGTTCGGCCGCTGCTGCCGCGAGGCCGCCAAATTCTGCCGCGGCCCCGAGTTCCGGCACCGGCCCCGCCGCTCCCGCCGCCCCTGGGGGGTCCTGGGGCTCCTCCGGCCCGGGGGGGGCTCCCCCGAGAAGGACGGGGGGGGCTTCGCCATCCCCCTCCCGCTGCGGCCCCGCGGGGGGCCCGGGGGGGGGCCCGGGGGGGGTCCCGGGGGGTTCCGGGAGGTTTGTGGGGCCGTGGGGTTCGTGCTCCGGGACGTTCTGGGCTGTCACTGCGACCCCGGGGGGGAACGGGGGGGCCCGGGGGGGGCCGAGGGGGGGGAGGAGCCGCCCCCGGGTCCGTCCCACGCGGAGGAGTCACCGCCGGGGGCCGAGTGTCACCTCGGGGGGGACACGGGACCTTCCCGGGGGGAATTCGGGGACGCGGGGGCGGCGGAGGAGCCGCCCCTGGATCCGCCGGGATCGGGGGGTCCCGTCGGGGGGGCGGCGGGGGGAGATTCCCGGGGGGAGCTCGGGCTGCGGGAGGGTCCGTGCCCGGCCCCGGGCTCGAAGCGTCCCCCCCCCGAGGCCCCGAACGGCCCCGGGATTCCCCCCGGGAAGCGCCCCCGGCCCCCCCCGCTGCTCCCCCCGTCCCTCTGGAGCTGCTCCGTCTGGCACCGGGTGTGGAGGGGCCGCCGCCGCCTCCGCCGCCGCCTCCGCGACCCCCGGGGGGGGCCCGGGGGGGGTCCTGGGGAATGGCCCGGGGGGGCTCAGGGGCCCGGGGGGGATCCCGGGGGGGGTCCCGGGCAGGACTCGCTGGCGCTGGAGCGGGCGGTGACCGAGGCCATCGTGCGGGGGGACACCGGGGACCCCCCCGGGAACCCCCCCGGGGCCCCCCCGGAGCCGCTGCTGCGCTTCCAGGCCCGCGCCCGGCGGGGGGGGTCGCGCCGGGACCCCCAAGTGCTGCTGCGGCTCCGGCCCATCCCCGACCCCCCCCCGCCGCTTTTCCACGAGTTTTTCCACTTCCTGAGGAGTTTCCTGCCCGAAATGGTTCGGCAGCGCCTGGGGATGGGGCGGGGGGAGGGCGGCGCGGACCCCCCCGAGGGGGGGGAGTTTTGTACGTCCTGAGTTTTTCCAGTAAAATCCGTTTTGCAGTTGGCTCCTGCGTGGGGGGGTTTTTGGGGACAAAACGGGGGGAAAAAAGGAGCTCTCGGGGACAAAAATCCACCCTCTGTCCTTGTCACCGGTTATTCCTTAAATTCCTTAAATTTCCCTTATTTCTAAGTTTCGGAGGATTTGGGGCCTCCCAGCACCGGCTCGGCTGGAAATTGGGTTTATTTCGATGTTTCCTGTGGGTGTTTAACCCCGAAAACCAGAAAATTTGGGTGTGAATGTTAACAACGATAACCAGACAATAACTGACGGGGGCATTCAGGACTCGGGGGGGGGGAACCCGCTTCCAGCGTGTCCTGGAGGGATCCCGGAGGGAATTTTGGGGAGAAACCTGCGGCCAATGGGAGCGGCCGGTGCGAAACTCGCGCGCGATATGCAAATTACCCGCGAGGGGGCGGGGCGAAGGCAACCGGAGCGCGCAGGCGGCCAATCGGGTAGAAGGAGGGCGTGGTTATGCAAATCGAGCTCCTTTCGGTCGCGCTCAGTGACGTCACTCGAGCGCGACGCCGTCACCGCAGCGACGATGGCGCTGAACGCGGGTGCGGCACCGGCGGGACCCCCCCGGGAAAACCCCCCCGGGAAAACCCCCCCGGGAAAACCCCCCCGGGAGAACCCCCCGGGAAAACCCCCC
>NW_024104165.1:0-6775 GCF_003945595.2 Pipra filicauda
AAAAAATGAAAATCAGGAGAGGAGACTAAAAAAAATAAAAATAAGGAGAGGAGACTAAGAGAATAGAAATCAGGAGAGGAGACTAAAAAAATTAATATCAGGAGAGGAGACTAAAAAAATAAAAATAAGGAGAGGAGACTAAGAGAATAAAAATCAGGAGAGGAGACTAAAAATATTAAAATCAAGAGAGGAGACAAAAAAAATAAAAATCAGGAGAGGAGCCAACAAAAATTAAAATCAGGAAAAGAGACTAAAAAAATTAAAATCAAAAGAGGAGCCTAAAAAAATTAAAATCAAGAGAGGAGACTAAAAAAAATAAAATCAGGAGAGGAGACTAAAAAAAATTAAAATCAGGAGAGGAGCCTAAAAAAAAAATCAAAATCAGGAGAGGAGCCTTAATAATTAAAATCAGAAGAAGAGCCTAAAAAAATTAAAAACAGGAGAAGAGCCTAAAAAAATAAAAATCAGGAGAGTAGACTAAAAAAGTTAAAATCAGGAGAGGAGACTAAAAAACTAAAAATCAGGAGAGGAGCCTAAGAGAATAAAAAATCAGGTGAGGAGACTAAAAAAATGAAAATCAGGAGAAAAGCCTAAAAAAATGAAAATCAGGAGAGGAGATTAAAAAAATTAAAATCAGGAAAAGACCATAAAAAAATAAAAATTAGGAGAGGAGATTAAGAGAAGAAAAATCAGGAGAGGAGCCTAAAAAAATGAAAGTCAGGAGAGGAGCCTAAAAATATGAAAATCAGGAGAAGAGCCTAAAAAAATTAAAATCAGGAGAAGAGCATAAAAAAATAAAAATCAGGAGATGAGACTAAAAAAATTAAAATCAGGAGAGGAGCCTAAAAAAATTAAAATCAGGAGAGGAGCCTACAAAAATTAAAATCAGGAAAATAGACTAAAAAAATTAAAATCAAGAGAGGAGACTAAGAAAATAAAAATCAAGAGAGGAGACTAAAAAAATTAAAATCAGGAGAGGAGCCTAAGAGAATAAAAATCAGGAGAGGAGACTAAAAAAATTAAAATCAGCAGAGGAGACAAAAAAAATAAAAATCAGGAGAGGAGCCTAAAAAATTAAAATCTGGAAAAGAGACTAAAAAAATTAAAATCAGGAGAGGAGACTAAGAAAATAAAAATCAAGAGAGGAGACTAAGAAAATGAAAATCTGGAGAAGAGCCTAAAAGAATAAAAATCAGGAGAGGAGACTAAAAAAATAAAAATAAGGAGAAGAGACTAAGAGAATAAAAATCAGGAGAGGTGCCTAAGAGAATAAAAATCAGGAGAGGAGACTAAAAAAATTAAAATCAGCAGAGGAGACTAAAAAAATAAAAATCAGGAGAGGAGACTAAAAAAATGAAAATCAGGAAAAGATTCTAAAAACAATTAAAATCAGGAAAAGAGTCTAAAAAAAATTAAAATCAAGAAAAGAGACTAAAAAAATTAAAATCAGGAGAGGAGACTAAAAAAAAATAAAAATCAGGAAAAGAGACTAAAAAAATTAAAATCAGGAGAAGAAACTAAAAAAATAAAAATCAGGAGAAGAGACTAAAAAAATAAAAATCAGGAGAGGAAACTAAAAAAATTAAAATCAGGACAGGAGACTAAAAAAAATTAAAATCAAAAAACAAGCCTATAAAAATTAAAATCAGGAGAGGACACAAAGAGAAGAAAAATCAGGAGGGGAGACTAAAAAAATGAAAATCAGGATAAGAGTCTAAAAAAAATTAAAATCAGGAAAAGAGTCTAAAAAAAAATAAAATCAGGAAAAGAGTAAAAAAAATTAAAATCAGGAAAAGAGTCTAAAAAAATTAAAATCAGGAGACAAGAGTAACGGAATAAAAATCAGGAGAGGAGCCTAAAAAAATGAAAATCAGGAGAGGAGTCTAAAAAAAAGAAAATCAGGAGAAGAGCCTAAAAAAAAGAAAATCAGGAGAGGAGCCTAAAAAAATGAAAATCTGGAGAAGAGCCTAAAAAAATAAAAATCAGGAGAGGAGTCTAAAAAAAAAATTAAAATCAGGAAAAGAGAGTAAAAAAATTAAAATCAAGAGAGGAGACGAAGAAAATAAAAATCAAGAAAGGAGACTAAAAAAATGAAAATCAGAGGAGCCTAAGAGAATAAAAATCAGGAGAGGAGCCTAAAAAAAATTAAAATCAGGAGAGGAGACTAAAAAAATTAAAATCAGAAGAGGAGTCTAAAAAAATGAAAATCAGGAGAAGAGCCTAAAAAAATGAAAATCAGGAGAGGAGCCTAAGAGAATAAAAATCAGGATAGGAGGCAAAGAGAATAAAAATCAGGAGAGGAGGCTAAAAAAATGAAAATCAGGAGAGGAGACAAAAAAAATAAAAATCCGGAGAGGAGCCTAAGAGAATAAAAATCAGGAGAGGAGACTAAAAAAATTAAAATAAGCAGAGGAGACTAAAAAAATTAAAATCAGGAGAGGAGCCTACAGAAATTAAAATCTGGAAAAGAGACTAAAAAAATTAAAATCAAGAGAGGAGCCTAAAAAAATAAAAATCAGGAGAAGAGACTAAAAAAATTAACATCAGGAGAAGAGCCTAAAAAATGAAAATCAGGAGAAGAGCCTAAAAAAATAAAAATCAAGAGAGGAGCCTAAAAAAATTAAAACCAGGAGAGGACTCTAAAAAAAGGAAAATCAGGAGAGGAGCCTAAAAAACTGAAAATCAGGAGAAGAGTCTAAAAAAATGAAAATCAGGAGAAGAGCCTAAAAAACTGAAAATCAGGAGAAGAGTCTAAAAAAATGAAAATCAGGAGAGGAGCCTAAAAAAATTAAAATCAAAAAACAAGTCTAAAAAAATTAAAATCAGGAGAGGAGAGAAAGAGAAGAAAAATCAGGAGAGGAGCCTAAAAAAATTAAAATCAGGCAAAGAGTCAAAAAAAAATTAAAATGAGGAAAAGAGTCCAAAAAAATTAAAATCAGGAGACGAGAGTAAGAGAATAAAAATCAGGAGAGGAACCTAAAAAATGAAAATCAGAAGAAGAGCCTAAAAAAATTAAAATCAGGAGAAGAGTCTTAAAAAATGAAAATCAGGAGAAGAGCCTAAAAAAATAAAAATCAGGAGAGGAGTCTAAAAAAATGAAAATCAGGAGAGGAGCCTAAAAAAATAAAAATCAGGAGAAGAGCCTAAAAAAATAAAAATCAGGAGAGGGGCCTAAAAAAATTAAAACCAGGAGAGGAGCCTAAAAAAATGAAAATCAGGAGAAGAGCCTAAAAAATGAAAATCAGGAGAGGAGCCTAAAAAAATAAAAATCAGGAGAAGAGTCTAAAAAAATGAAAATCAGGAGAGCAGCCTAAAAAAATAAAAATCAGGAGAAGAGCCTAAAAAACTGAAAATCAGGAAACGAGACTAAAAAAAATAAAATCAGGAGAGGAACCAAAAAAAATTAAAATCAAAACCAAGTCTAAAAAAATTAGGAGAGGAGACAAAAAGAAAAATCAGGAGGGGAGTCTAAAAAAATTAAAATCAGGAAAAGAGTCTAAAAAAAATTAAAATCAGGAAAAGAGTCCAAAAAAATGAAAATCAGGAGAGGAGCGTAAGAGAATAAAAATCAGGAGAGGAGCCTAAAAAAATTAAAATCAGGAGAGAAGCCAAAAAAAATGAAAAGCAGGAGAGGAGACTAAAAAAAATAAAATCAGGAGAGGAGACTAAAAAAATAAAAATCAGGAGAGGAGCCTAAAAAAATGAAAATCAGGAGAGGAGACTAAAAAAATTAAAATCATTAGAGGAGACTAAAAAAATAAAAATAAGGAGAGGAGGCAAAGAGAATAAAAACCAGGAGAGGAGCCTAAAAAAATTAAAATCATTAGAGGAGACTAAAAAAATAAAAATAAGGAGAGGAGGAAAAGAGAATAAAAATCAGGAGAGGAGACTAAAAAAATTAATATCAGGAGAGGAGACTAAAACAATAAAAATAAGGAGAAGAGACTAAGAGAATAAAAATCAGGAGAGGTGCCTAAGAGAATAAAAATCAGGAGAGGAGTTTAAGAGAAGAAATATCAGGAGAGGAGCCTAAAAAAATTAAAATCAGGAAAAGACCCTAAAAAAATAAAAATCAGGAGAGGAGATTAAGAGAAGAACAATCAGGAGAAGAGCCTAAAAAATGAAAGTCAGGAGAGGAGACTAAAAAATTAAAATCAGAAGAGGAGCCTAAAAAAATGAAAATCAGGAGAGGAGACTAAAAAAATTAAAATAAGGAGAGGAGCCAAAGAGAATAAAAATCAGGAGAGGAGACTAAAAAAATTAAAATCAAGAGAGGAGACTAAAAAAATAAAAATAAGGAGAGGAGGCAAAGAGAATAAAAACCAGGAGAGGAGCCTAGAAAAATTAAAATCATTAGAGGAGACTAAAAAAATAAAAATAAGGAGAGGAGGAAAAGAGAATAAAAATCAGGAGAGGAGACTAAAAAAATTAATATCAGGAGAGGAGACTAAAACAATAAAAATAAGGAGAAGAGACTAAGAGAATAAAAATCAGGAGAGGTGCCTAAGAGAATAAAAATCAGGAGAGGAGCCTAAAAAAATGAAAATCAGGAGAAGAGCCTAAAAAAATGAAAATCAGGAGAGGAGATTAAAAAAATTAAAATCAGGAAAAGACCATAAAAAAATAAAAATTAGGAGAGGAGATTAAGAGAAGAAAAATCAGGAGAGGAGCCTAAAAAAATGAAAGTCAGGAGAGGAGCCTAAAAATATGAAAATCAGGAGAAGAGCCTAAAAAAATTAAAATCAGGAGAAGAGCCTAAAAAAATTAAAATCAGGAGAGGAGACTAAAAAAAAATAAAAATCAGGAAAAGAGACTAAAAAAATTAAAATCAGGAGAAGAAACTAAAAAAATAAAAATCAGGAGAAGAGACTAAAAAAATAAAAATCAGGAGAGGAAACTAAAAAAATTAAAATCAGGACAGGAGACTAAAAAAAATTAAAATCAAAAAACAAGCCTATAAAAATTAAAATCAGGAGAGGACACAAAGAGAAGAAAAATCAGGAGGGGAGACTAAAAAAATGAAAATCAGGATAAGAGTCTAAAAAAAATTAAAATCAGGAAAAGAGTCTAAAAAAAAATAAAATCAGGAAAAGAGTAAAAAAAATTAAAATCAGGAAAAGAGTCTAAAAAAATTAAAATCAGGAGACAAGAGTAACGGAATAAAAATCAGGAGAGGAGCCTAAAAAAATGAAAATCAGGAGAGGAGTCTAAAAAAAAGAAAATCAGGAGAAGAGCCTAAAAAAAAGAAAATCAGGAGAGGAGCCTAAAAAAATGAAAATCTGGAGAAGAGCCTAAAAAAATAAAAATCAGGAGAGGAGTCTAAAAAAAAAATTAAAATCAGGAAAAGAGAGTAAAAAAATTAAAATCAAGAGAGGAGACGAAGAAAATAAAAATCAAGAAAGGAGACTAAAAAAATGAAAATCAGAGGAGTCTAAGAGAATAAAAATCAGGAGAGGAGCCTAAAAAAAATTAAAATCAGGAGAGGAGACTAAAAAAATTAAAATCAGAAGAGGAGTCTAAAAAAATGAAAATCAGGAGAAGAGCCTAAAAAAATGAAAATCAGGAGAGGAGCCTAAGAGAATAAAAATCAGGATAGGAGGCAAAGAGAATAAAAATCAGGAGAGGAGACTAAAAAAATGAAAATCAGGAGAGGAAACAAAAAAAATAAAAATCCGGAGAGGAGCCTAAGAGAATAAAAATCAGGAGAGGAGACTAAAAAAATTAAAATAAGCAGAGGAGACTAAAAAAATTAAAATCAGGAGAGGAGCCTACAGAAATTAAAATCTGGAAAAGAGACTAAAAAAATTAAAATCAAGAGAGGAGCCTAAAAAAATAAAAATCAGGAGAAGAGACTAAAAAAATTAACATCAGGAGAAGAGCCTAAAAAATGAAAATCAGGAGAAGAGCCTAAAAAAATAAAAATCAAGAGAGGAGCCTAAAAAAATTAAAACCAGGAGAGGACTCTAAAAAAAGGAAAATCAGGAGAGGAGCCTAAAAAACTGAAAATCAGGAGAAGAGTCTAAAAAAATGAAAATCAGGAGAAGAGCCTAAAAAACTGAAAATCAGGAGAAGAGTCTAAAAAAATGAAAATCAGGAGAGGAGCCTAAAAAAATTAAAATCAAAAAACAAGTCTAAAAAAATTAAAATCAGGAGAGGAGACAAAGAGAAGAAAAATCAGGAGAGGAGCCTAAAAAAATTAAAATCAGGCAAAGAGTCAAAAAAAAATTAAAATGAGGAAAAGAGTCCAAAAAAATTAAAATCAGGAGACGAGAGTAAGAGAATAAAATTCAGGAGAGGAACCTAAAAATGAAAATCAGGAAGAAAGCAAAAAAGAATTAAAAAATCAGGAGAAGAGTCCGTAAAAAAGGAAATCAGGAGAAGGCCTAAAAAATAAATCAGGGAGGGAGTCCTAAAAAAAGAAAATCAGGAGAGGAGCTAAAAAAAATAAAATCCTGAGAGATCGAAAAAATAAATCAGGAGAGGGGCCTAAAAAAATTAAAACCAGGAGAGGACCCTAAAAAAAATCAAAATCAGGAGAGGAGCCTAAAAAAATTAAAATCAAAAAACAAACCTAAAAAAATTAAAATCAGGAGAGGAGACAAAGAGAAGAAAAATCAGGAGGGGAGACTAAAAAAGTTAAAATCAGGAAAAGAGTCTAAAAAAAATTAAAATCAGGAAAAGACTCTAAAAAAATTAAAATCAGGAGACAAGAGCAAGAGAATAAAAATCATGAGAGGAGCCTAAAAAATTAAAATCCGAAGAAGAGCCTAAAAAA
>NW_024104166.1:0-6703 GCF_003945595.2 Pipra filicauda
TCTGGGATCGTGTCACATGTCCATGGAGGGGCTGGAGGTTCAGGGATGGTGTCCATGTCCATGGAGGGGCTGAGGGAGCTGGGATCGTGTCACATGTCCATGGAGGGGCTGGAGGTTCAGGGATGGTGTCCATGTCCATGGAGGGGCTGAGGGATTTGGGACTGTGTTCCGTGTCCATGAAGGGATCTGGGGGACCTTGAGGGAGCTGGGGGCTCAGAGATGGTGTCCTTGTGTCCATGGAGGGTCTGAGGGATCTGGGATGGTGTCCCTGAGTCCATGGAGGGGCTGGGGGCTCAGGGATGGTGTCCCATGTTCATGGAGGATCTGGGGGATCTGGGACAGTGTCCCATGTCCATGGAGGGATCTGGGGGACCTTGAGGGGTCTGGGGGCTCTGGGATGGTGTCCCTGTTTCCACAGAGGGTTGGGAGGATCTGGGAAGTGTCCATGGATGGTCAGGGGGCTCAGGGATGGTGTCCCTGTGTCCATGGAGGCTCTGAGGGATCTGGGAAGTGGCCCTGGAGGGTCAGGGGGCCCTGGGAAGTGGCCCTGGAGGGTCGGGAGGCTCTGGGAAGTGTCCCTGGAGGGTCGGGGGGCTCAGAGACCCCCGAGCTGGGCTTTTCCCGGGTGGTCCCACCAGCGTCCGGTGCCGTCCCTTCCCCACCCCTCTCAGATCCCAGGAAGGTGGAACGTGGGAAGTGGGACCGGGAGTGGCCGTGGGAGCCCAAAGCTGGGCCTGGGGACCCCCGGACTGTCCCCCTGGGCAGAGCCGGACCCGGGGACCCCCGGACTGTCCCCCTGGGCAGAGCCGGGTCCGGGGACCCCCGGACTGTCCCCCTGGGCAGAGCCGGGCCCAAGCGGGAGCGGAGAAAGGCCGAGCTCAGCAGGGAGAGCTCAGCGCTGCCGGCGGGAGCCGCTGGAATGCAGCCAGGAATTCCGGGCGCGGTGGGAACGGCGCTGGCGGGACCTGCCGGGACCTGCCGGGTCGGCGGCGCTTCGGGCGCGCCCTGGAATTCGGGGATGCGGAAAAAAAGCACCTGGAGAGGGGGAGGAGGAGGAGGGAGAGGAGGAGGAGGAGGAGGAGGAACCCCGGGAGTGACTCACGGGCTGACGCGGGACCGAGCGGGGATGGGAATGGTGGGAACGGGGCGGCCTGGGAGGGGATCCCAGGAGGAACAGCAGCCCCTTTTCCCACAGGATCCCCCCAATGGATCCCCCAGACTCCTCCTGGGATCTGGTGCAGGAAGGAAATGGGGGTGGGAATGTTGGGAATGTTGGGAACGGGGTCAGGGCAGCCCTGGGAGGGGATCCCAGTGGGAAAAGCAGCCCCTCCACACAAGGGTTCCCAGTGGATCTCCCCAGACTCCTCCTGGGATCTGGCGCAGGAAGGAAACGGGGCTGGGAATGTTGGGAATGTTGGGAACGGGGCAGCAGCATGGAAGTAGTTTATCCTTCCAGTTTGAGCTCTCTCAGTGTTTTAATTCCCAGTTCCCAAAGTCAGGAAATCATGGAAGCAGTTTTATCCCTCCCGTTCCAGCTCTCCCAGTGTTTTAATGCCCAGTTCCCGAAGTCAGGAAATCATGGAATCAGAGCTGCTCTCCTGCTCCAAACCAAGAGCAGGAACCCCTCAAAAACTGGGATCCCAAAACACTGATGGGACCAGGGGGAGCAAATCCCAATGCCGGGATCACGGGGCACTAAAACCATCCCAAAGCTCCTTCAGCCTGGGATTTGCCACGGGAATCCTGGAATTGTTTCCCTGCTCAGATCCAACCCTGAGCTCCCACTGAACCATCCCCTGTCCACCCTGGTTATCCCAGAGTTCATTTAGCCTTGGATTTGCCAGGGGGAATCCTGGAATTGTTTCCCCTGAGCTCCCTCTGGCCCATTCCCTGTCCCAGCTCCTCCACCCTGGTTATCCCAGAGTCCATTTAGCCTTGGATCTGCCATGAAATTCAGGATCATGGGATGATCCTCTGGTTATCCCAGAGTCCATTTAGCCTTGGATTTGCCAGGGGGAATCCTGGAATTGTTTCCCCTGAGCTCCCCCTGGCCCATTCCCTGTCCCAGCTCCTCCAGCCTGGATCTGGGATGTTGTGGAGCCTCTGGAAGCGCCTCTGGCCTCGCTCCATCCCTGGCCCTTCCCGAGAAGCTGCTCATTCCTGGCCGGGCCCCAGGGACGTGTCCCGGCGGATTCTCCCTCCGGGATGTGCCCACGCCGGGTTACACAACCCCCTGATCCCGGGAAAAGGCTGGGCAGGATCCAGGGAATCCCACCTGGACCAAGGGACACGACCCAGGGCTCGGCGGGGCTGAATTCCCAGACAAAGCGTCCCCCAGGAATGGGAATTTCCAGCTCTCTGGAATCCTGGAGTCCTCGAGGAGAGGGAAAAGTGACTTTCCAAAGTGGCTCCAGCCCCTGCCCTGCTTCAAATCCCAGTTCCCAACTGGGAATTGCCTCTGGAATGCTCATCCCATTCACCACCTGCTCCGGGGAAGGCTCAGCATTCCCAACTCTCCTTCCCACAGCAGGAGAGATCCCGAATTCCTCCCAAGGAACACCCCCAGCAGCTTCCCTGGGGTCGCCCATCCCACTTTTCCAGCTGCACTTGGAAGAGGCAGAGCCAGCCCAGGCTCCCAAAATCCTGCTCCCCAAATCCCTGGAATGTCCGAGGCCAGGGTGGAGCAAGGCCAGGAAACAGGAGCAACCAGGGCTGGGATGGGCTGGGATTGAATGTCCTTCCAACCCAAACCGTGCTGGGATCCCGGGATTCACCCCAGGGGTGGGATGGGATGGGATTGAATGTCCTTCCAACCCAAATGGTGCTGGGATCCTGGGATTCACCCCAGGGATGGGATGGGATGGGATGGGATGGGATGGGATGGAATGGGATGGGATGGGATGGGATGGGATGGGATGGGATGGGGATGGGATTGAATGTCCTTTCAACCCAAACCGTGCTGGGATCCCGGGATTCACCCCAGGGGTGGGGTGGGATGGGATGGAATGGGATGGGATTGAAGGATTGAATGTCCTTCCAACCGAAACCGTGCTGGGATCCCGGGATTCACCCCAGGGGTGCACCTGAAACAGGAATTCCACAGAGCTGCCTCTTCCCTGCTGGTTCAATCCCAGCAGAAACCCCAGAATTCCAGTTCCAGCCCGGGCTGGGAGCAATCCCGGGGGGATTTTCGGGAGCAATCCCGGGGGGATTTTCAGGAGCAATCCCGGGGGGATTTTCAGGAGCAATCCCGGGGGGATTTTCGGGAGCAATCCCGGGGGGATTTTCAGGAGCAATCCCAGGGGGATTTTCAGGAGTAATCCCGGGGGGATTTTCGGGATCAATCCTGGGGGGATTTTCAGGAGCAATCCCGGGGGGATTTTCAGGAGCAATCCCGGGGGGATTTTCAGGAGCAATCCCGGGGGGATTTTCAGGAGCAATCCCGGGGGGATTTTAGGGAGCAATCCCGGGGGGATTTTCAGGAGCAATCCCGGGGGGATTTTCGGGAGCAATCCCGGGGGGATTTTCAGGAGCTGGGCCCTTTAAGAGCCGCTTCGGTGCCAAATTCCTCCGAGTCGGGAGTTTGTCACGAACCATCCCCGGCGCGCCAGGAATGGGGTGGGGATGTTGTGACATCCAGGAGGCCTGGAAAACATCCAGATCCCACCAACTCCCTGAGCTCCTTCTGCTTTTCCAGATCCCACCAATTCCCTGAGCTCCTTCTCCTGCTCTCCCAGATCCCACCAGTTCCCTGAGCTCCTTCTCCTGCTCTCCCACATCCCACCAACTCCCTGAGCTCATTCTGCTGCTCTCCCACATCCCACCAGTTCCCTGAGCTCCTTCTCCTGCTCTCCCAGATCCCACCAATTCCCTGAGCTCCTTCTCCTGCTTTTCCAGATCCCACCAATTCCCTGAGCTCCTGCTCTCCCAGATCCCACCAATTCTCTAGGCTCCTTCTGCTCTCCCAGATCCCACCAACTCCCTAAAAATCCTTCCTCCCGTCCCTCTGGAAGCTGGAGGATATCAGAGCAGGTTTAAGTGGATTTAGGAGCATTTCCAAACATTCCTCTTCCTTATAAATCCCTAAAAATCCTTCCTCCTCTTCCCTTTGGAAGTTGGAGGAGACCAGGGCAGGTTTGAGTGGATTTAGGGCATTTCCACCTCACTAAAACATTCCTTGGCCTTATAAATCCCTAAAAATCCTTTTCCTCTGGAAGCTGGAGGAGACCAGAGCAGGTTTAAATGGATTTAATCCTCCTCCTGTCCCTCTGGAAGCTGGAGGAGACCAGGGCAGGTCTAAGTGGATTTAATCCTCCCTCCTGTCCCTCTGGAAGCTGGAGGAGACCAGGGCAGGTCTAAGTGGATTTAGGGCATTCCCACCCGACTAAAACATCCCTTTTCCTCCCAAATCCCCGGGAATCCTCGCCGCCGACCCTCCGGGAGCCGGAGGAGCCCCCGGGCGGGGTCGGGAGCCGAGCGCTGCTCCCCGGGAGCCTCCCTGAGCCCCGCCCGGCTGAGTCAGGCTCGGCACAACGCCCCGAGTCAGCACTTCCCAAAAAACCAGCTCCGGCTGGTCCGGGAACGCCTGAGCCCCATCCCGGGGAGCGGGACCGGCCGGGACCTGCAGCCCTGGCTCGGGACCTGCAGCCCTGGCTCGGGGACCGGCCGGGACCTCAGCCCTGGCTCGGGGACCTGCAGCCCTGGCTCGGGACCTGCAGCCCTGGCTCGGGGACCTGCAGCCCTGGCTCGGGGACCCGCAGCCCTGGCTCGGGACCCGCAGCCCTGGCTCCGGGAACTGGGAATGTGCCGCTCACAGCGCCGGGAGAGACGCGGGAACGGGGAGGGGACGGGAACTGAGCCGGGCTTGGGGCAGCGATGAGACACCGGGACACTTAAACCCGGCCTAAGGCAGGCCTGGCCTTCCCTTCTCCCTGTGGAAAGGGGGGCGGTTGGACACAGGAATCGCCCCCCGGGAAGGGTTTGATGTTCCCGAGGGCGGGGGAGATCCCTGATTCCAGTGGGAAGCCTCAGGAGAGCAGAGCTCAGGCACGGGAGTTATCCTGGGAATATCTGGGTTGATTCCCAAAGCTCCAGCCCCTGATTTTCAAGGTCAGGTGAGATTCCAGCTTCCAGCTTCCACAGTAAACCCTCAGGAGCTCAAACACAACAGCCACGAGTTATCCCGGGAATATCTGGGTTGATTCCCAAGTCTCATCCACGATTATTCCAGGTCAGGTGAGATTCCTATTCCAGGGCCAGTGATATTCCAGCTTCCACAGTAAATCCTCAGGAGCTCCAATGCAAGGGCCAGGAATTATCCCAGGAATATCTGATTTGATTCCCAAGCCTATTCCAGGTCAGGTGAGAGGCCTAATTCCAGCCTCAATCCTGAGGGAAAAGCTCCAGACACAAGGGCCAGGATTATCCCAGGAATCTCTGGTTTGATTCCCAGGCCTCATCCCCAGCTATTCCGGGTGACATTCCAACTTCCAGCCTCGATCCTCATGGGAGAAGAGTCCATGAACACAAAGCCCAGCAGGAATGTTTGATTCCCAAATCTCATCCCCCCTCCAAGGCCAGGAGATGCTCCAGGAATCTTGGATTTGCTTCCCAGGTCTCATCCAGTCGCTCTCCTTTCCTTCCTCCCTCCTCTCCAGAGCAGCTCCAAGGCTCCCAAATCCCGGGGGATCCCCGTTCCCTCTCCCTGAGCCTTTCCCACTCATTTCTGACACATTCCCAAGCTCCCAGGTGCAGCACCTCTGCTCTCCTGGCTTTTCCATGGACACCTGGATACCTTTTCCATGAAAACCTGGATCCCTCTTCCATGGAAACCTGGATCCTTTTCCCTGAAAATGTGGGCACTTCATCCAAGGAAACCTGGATCCCTTTTCCATGAAAACCTGGATCCCTCTTCCATTAAAATCTGGATCCCTTTTCCACGTAAACCTGGATCCCTCTTCCATTAAAACCTGTATCCCTTTTCCATGAAAACCTGTATCCCTTTTCCATGAAAACCTGTATCCCTTTTCCATGAAAACCTGGGGACCTTTTCCACTCACCCTGAGCGCTGTCCTGGAAAAAGCCACACTGGAATTCCCGCAGATGGGATGAGACCAGGTGGAAAAGGGGCTTTCCCAGGTCATGATCCTGTGCCTTGATCCAAGGAAAAGGTTGTCCACAGCTGGGATCCACAGGGCAAACCAAAAGCAGCTCTCAGGGATTCATCCCGAGGAACATCCTGTGGGAATTCTGAGGAAAAGCTGCGTCAGGAGGGAGTGAAAACTCCACCATGTGGAGTTTTATCCCAAATAAATCCTTTGGGATCTGCCCTAATTATCCACAGGAACACCAGGAACCAGCTGGGAACGTCCAGCCACAGATCCTGGTCACCCCAGCAAATCATTCCCCGGAGAAAAAGCCACCCCACATCCCTGAAAATCCCTCACAACTCCCAAATCCCTGATAATTCCCTTCTTTCCATGGAAGCACCATGGAGAAAGGGGGTGGATGTTCTCCTGGGTGTTCCTGGGACAGCCCATCCCCTTCCCTGCACCCCTGGGTGGGATCTTCCAGAGTTCTGGACATCCAGATCAATAAAGACATGGGAAAATTCCTCCATGGAAAGGGTTTTCCAGGCCTGGCCCAGCTGCCCGGGGCAGGGGCGGAATCCCCATCCCTGGAATTGTCCCCAAAACACGGGGAT
>NW_024104167.1:0-6677 GCF_003945595.2 Pipra filicauda
GCACAGGGATCCCCGGGAGCACAGGGACCCCCGGGAGCACAGGGACCCCCGAGAGCACAGGGACCCCCGGGAGCACAGGGACCCCCGGGAGCACAGGGACCCCCCCGCGGGACGGGAACGGGAAACGCGCCGGGGCTGCGCCAGCTCCGGAACATCGGGATCCCCGCGGCGCTCCCCCCCATCATCCTCCCGTGGGACCCCCGGGACCCCCGGTGTCACCCCCCCGCGGGACGGGGCTGCTCTGGGGGCGGTGCCGGCACCGGGACACCGGGAAACCCCGGGACCCCCAACGTCCCCCACCCGCGGCACCGGCACCTCCGGGACCCCCAGAAGAGCCCGCCTGTGGCAGCCGGCACTGCCCCTCCTGTCCCTCAGTCCCCCCCGTGCCTCCCCCTGCCCCCCCGGTGCCCCCCCCGGTGCCCGCACCACCTCCAGGCTGGTTCTCTCCAGCACCGGGCACCGCACACGGCAACCGGGACCACCCTCCCCAGACCTCGGGGGTCACACCGGCCCCGCCTGCCCCCCCGGTGCCTCCCGTGCCCGCACCAGGTCCAGGCTGGTTCTCTCCAGCACGTCCACGAGCTTCTCGAGCCGCGTGCGGGGGGTGAAGATGAAATCGTCGTCCACCCACAGCACGTACTTGGTGGTGACCTGCGACACCGCCAGGTTCCTCCCGGCGAACCAGCCCTGGGGGGGCCGGGGCGGACCCTCAGACACCCCCCGACACCCCCCGGGGGGGCCCCACGGCCCCCCTGAGCCACGTGGCCCTGCCAGACCCGCCCTGCCCCCCCCATCTCGGGGGACCCCAAGCCCTGCCAGCCGCCCTCTCGTCCCCGAGGGACCCCCAGCCTTGTCCCAGCCCCAGTGTCCCCCCCCGGGGTCCCACCATCCTGCCAGACCTCCACGTCCTCCCTTTTTGGGGACCTCAACTACTGTCAGCCCTCCCGTGTCCCCTTCCCCAGTGTCCCCCTCCCTGGGGTCCCACAGGCTCTGCCAGCCCCCGTGCCCCCCCTCCATGGGGACCCCCGCCCTGCCAGTCCCCCCTTTCCCCTGTCCCCCCACCTCTGGGGACTTCAAGCCCTGCCAGACCCCCCCTGCCCCCCCTCAAAGCGCTGCCCCCATCCCGTGTCCCCCTCCCCAGTGCCCCCCCGGCCCCCACCTTGCCAAAGGGGTCCGGGTGGGACTCGGTGGGGGGTTCTGTGCCCCCCTCCCCCCTCCTCCATCCCCCTGTGCCCACCCTCAGCCCCCCGTGCCCCCCCGGCCCCCACCTTGCCCAAGGGCATGAGGGAACGCTCCAGAGGAACCCGGTGAGGGGTCTGTGCCCCCCTACCCCCTTCCACCCCTGCCCCTCGCCTCCCCTCAGCCCACCGTGTCCCCCCCGACCCCCGGTGCCCCCTCGGTGCCCCCCCGGTGCCCACCTTGCCGAAGCCATGAGGGAACACTCCGGAGGAACCCGGTGAGGGGTCTGTGCCCCCCTACCCCCTTCCACCCCCGCCCCTCGCCCCCCCCGCCCCCGGAGCCCCCCCGGCGCCCACCTTGCCGAAGGGCATGAGGTAGTGCTCGAGGTGTGGCCCGGACAGGGGCTCGGGGCGCTGGCTGTCGTCGGCCACCACGATGGTGACGGAGGGGTAGAAGCGGCGGATGCTGGCGATCAGCCCGCGCAGTTTGTCGTAGCGCAGGAACGTCTTGGTGGCCACGGTCACCAGCGCCGAGATGTTGTACCCTGGCGGGGCGGGGGGGGCGCTGGGAACCCGCACTGGGAGCGCTGGGAACCCGCACTGGGAGCGCTGGGAGTGCTGGGAACCCGCACTGGGAGCGCTGGGAACCCGCACTGGGAGCGCTGGGAGCGCTGGGAACCCGCACTGGGAGCGCTGGGAACCCGCACTGGGAGCGCTGGGAGTGCTGGAAACTCACACTGGGAGCACTGGGAACCCGCACTGGGAGCGCTGGGAACCCACATTGGGAGCGCTGGGAGTGCTGGAAACTCACACTGGGAGCACTGGGAACCTGCACTGGGAGCTCTGGGAGTGCTGGGAACCCACACTGGGAGCACTGGGAACCTGCACTGGGAATGCTGAGAGCACTGGGAGCAGTGGTAGCGTGAGGACACGGGCAGGGCTGGTTTGGGGGGACACGGGCAGGGTCGGTTTGGGGGGACTCGGGCAGGGTTGGTTTGGGGGGACACGGGCAGGGGGGGTTTGGGGTGGTCAGGCGGGGCCGGTTTGGGGGGACACGGGCAGGGCCGGTTTGGGGGGACACGGGCAGGGCCAGTTTGGGGGGACTCGGGCAGGGTGGGTTTGGGGTGGTCAGGCGGGGCCGGTTTGGGGGGACACGGGCAGGGCCAGTTTGGGGTTACACAGGCAGGGCCGGTGCGGGGTCCCCCCCCGTGCTCACCCCCGTCCCCGGCGCTGTCCCCGGCGCTCTCACTGTCCCCGTCCCCGTCCCCGTCGCCGTCCCCGGGGGTCCCGGCCGGGCCGTACAGGCGGGGGGTGGGCGGGTGCCGGATGCGGATGGAGAAGGCGGCGGAGTGACCGTCGGTGGAGAACTGCACTGCAGGGCAAGGGGGGGCTGGGGGGGCACCGGGGGGCACCGCGGGGGCTGCGGGGGGGGGGGGCAACGCGGGGAGGGGGGCGAGGGAGGGGCTGGGGGCACCGGAGTGTCTGGGGGTGCTGGGGGCACGGGGGGGCACGGGGGGGCACCGGGAGACACTGGAATTCCTGAGGGTGCTGGCAGGGCTGGGGGCACCGGGGATACCAGGGATGCCGCGGGACTGGGGCGTGCTGGGGGTTCTGAGGGTGCGGGGGGTCCCGGGGCTATCAGGGGTTCTGAGGGTGCGGGGGGTCCCGGGGCTATCAGGGGTTCTGAGGGTGCGGGGGGTCCCGGGGCTATCAGGGGTTCTGAGGGTGCGGGGGGTCCCGGGGCTATCAGGGGTTCTGGGGGGTCCCGGGGCTATCAGGGGTTCTGAGGGTGCGGGGGGTCCCAGGCTATCAGGGGTTCTGGGGGTGCTGGGGGTCCCGGGCTATCAGGGGTTCTGAGGGTGCGGGGGGTCTCGGGCTATCAGGAGTTCTGAGGGTTCTGGGGGGTCCCGGGGCTATCAGGGGTTCTGGGGGTGCTGGGGGTCCCAGGCTATCAGGGGTTCTGAGGGTGCGGGGGGTCCCGGGGCTGTCGGGGGTTCTGGGGGATCGATGTGGGGGCACCAGGGGTTTGGGGGTGTTGGGGGTCAGCGGGTTCAATGGGAGGCACTGGGGGTTTGGGGGTGCTGGGGGGGCCCAGGACTGCTGAGGGGGTCAATGGAAGGGGAGCATCGGGGTCTCAGGGCTGCTGGGGGGGTCAACAAATGGGCACTGGGGGTCCCGGGGCTGCTGGGGGGGTCAATGGAGGGGGAGCACGGGTGGTCCCGGGGCTGCTTTGGGGTCAAGAAAGGGGCACTGGGGGTCCCAGGGCTGCTGGGGGGTCAATGGGAGGGCAGTGCTGGGGTGCTGGGGGGGTCCCAGGGCTGCTGGGGGGTCAACGAGGGGGCTCTGGCAGTCCCGGGGGTCCGGGGGGGGTCAATGGGAGGGCCCTGGGGGTGCTGGGGGTCCCAGGACTGCTGGAGGGGTGAAGGGAGGGGGAGCACTGGGGGTTTGGGGGTGCTGGGGGTCCCAGGGGGGCCGTGTCCCCCCGGGGGTGCCCCCCCGCCCCCCCCCGCCCCGTACCCACCGATGTCGGCGGTGTCGGGGTGGAACTGGGTGTTGGTGTAGGTCACGAACTGCAGCTGCCGGTTCAGGTGGTCCAGGTGGGCGGCGGCCAAGGACAGGTGCGGCTGCCCCTCCCCCCGCAGCGCCACGCCCTCCACCTCGGCTGCCACCGCCAGGGTGCCCAGCGAGGCCGTCAGGTTCACCTGGGGACGGCACGTCACGGGGGGCACCGGGGGGGGCCCCGGGGGGGGACAAAGCAGGGACCCCCTAACACCGGGGGGAGGAGAGGGACACGCCCCGCCCACGCCCCGCCCACCACAGACCACACCCACACCCCCTCCTCCCATCCTCGACCACGCCCTCCCCGTGTCCCACCCACACTCGGACACACCTGGACACACCTGGACACACCTCACCTGCCCCCCGCCCACTCCCCACCCTGGACACGCCCATATTTGACCACGCCCTGCCCTGGCCCCGCCCCCCCGCGTGGCCCCGCCCTCACCTGGTACCTGTTCCTGGGCGGTGCCTGCAGGCTCAGCCCTGGGGGGCACATGGGGATGAGGAGGGGCCGGGGGGCACAGAGACCCCCCCCAGAGGGACCCCCTGCCCCACCTTCCCCCCGAGGACATCCCCTCATCGACCCCCCCATCCCTGTACCCCCCTCATCGACCCCCCCATCCCTGTGCCCCCCTCATCGACCCCCCCATCCCTGTGCCCCCCCATCGTCCCCCTCATCCATGTACCCCCCATCAGACGACCACCCATCCCTGTACCCCCCCATCGTCCCCCGCATCCCCCCGCCCCCCATGTCTCCCCCACTCTGTGTGCCCCCCCCGTGTTCCCCTGTGACCCCCCGTGTTCCCCTGTGACCCCCCGTGTTCCCCCGTGCCCCCCCGTGTTCCCCTGTGTGCCCCCCCGTGTTCTTCTGTGCCCCCCGTGTTCCTCTGTGCCCCCCCGTGTTCTTCTGTGCCCCCCGTGCCCTCCACCCCCATTTCTGCCCCACATGTGCTCTCCCCGTGCCCCCACACGCGCTCCTGTGCCTCCCCCGTGTTTCCCGGTGCCCCCCCGTCCCCCCGCGCCCCCTCACCGGGCACCAGCACCGTCTGCAGCGGCCGCACCTCCACCCCCTGGGCCGGGTACTCCAGGGGGGAGTTGGCCGGGACGATGAGCAGGCGGTCGGCGGGGGTCTGCACCCTGCGGGGGGGCACGGGGGGGTCAGCGGGGGGGTCCCGCCCTGCCCCCATCGCACCCTGCGGTGGGGCACCCACCCTGCACCCAGCCCCGGGGGTCCCATCCTGCCCCGGGGGTCTCACCCCACCCTGCACCCAGCCCCGGGGGTCCCATCCTGCCCCGGGGGTCTCACCCCACCCTGCACCCAGCCCCGGGGGTCCCATCCTGCCCCGGGGGTCCCATCCTGCCCCGGGGGTCCCACCCCACCCCGCACCCAGCCCCGGGGGTCCCATCCTGCCCCGGGGGTCCCATCCTGCGCAGGGGAGTCCCACCTCAACCAGTGCTGAGCCCCGGGGGTCCCACCCCACCCCGCACCCAGCCCCGGGGGTCCCATCCTGCCCCGGGGATCCCACCTCAACCAGTGCTGAGCCCCGGGGGGTCCCATCCTGCCCCGGGGGGTCCCATCCTTTCCCGGGGGTCCCGGGGGGTCTCCCCCGCCCTGGGGCTCCCTCCTCCCCGCCCCGCGGCATTCCGGGGTATCCCCCCTCCCGAGCTGTGGCCCCTCCCACCCCCCGACGACCCCCGAGGGTCCCCTGCCACCCCGCGGTCCCCTCCTGCCCCGGGGTGCCCCCCACCCTCACCGGAGCCCGTAGCTGCGCTCCCCCCGCCCCCGCTGCCCCCCCCCCGGGGTCCCCCCGCGCCCACCGGTTGCGGTAGCTCCGGTACTCCCGTTCCCGCAGCCGCAGCTGCCGCGGCCGCTCCCCGGGGGCGAAGGCGCTGGCGAAGTCGAGCCCCCCCGGGCCGGGCCCGAAGAGCCGCCGGCGCAGGGGCAGCGCCAGCCCCGCCTCCGCCTCCGCCTCGCACGAGCAGCCGTTCCTGGGCAGGAGCCTGTCGCGACAGGGCCGCTGGCACCGCCGCGGCACCGCCAGAGGCACAGCCAGAGGCACCGCCGGCACGTGGAACCGCCACCGGCACCGCCCCCCTTGTCACTGTGCACCCCGACACCCCCTGACACCCCCCGACACCCCCCCAATGTCAATGTGCCCCGACACCCCCCGACACCCCCCCCCCCAGTGTCCCCACTGTGCCCCCCGACACCGCCCTGACACCCCCCCAATGTCGGTGCCCCTCCGACAGACCCCCTTACACACCCCGACACCCCCCCGAAGGGTCACGGTGTCCCCCCAACACAACCCTGACACCCCCCCCCAGGGTCAAAGGTGTCCCCCCGACACCCCCTGAACACCCCCCCAATGGCAAGGTGCACCCGACACCGGCCCCTGACACCCCCCCAATGTCACTGTGCCCCGACACCCCCCCAATGTAGCTGTCCCCACCCGACACCCCCTGACACCCCCCCAGTGTCACTGTGCCCCCCGACACCCCCCAACACCCCCCATTGTCACTGTGCCCCCCGAAACCACCCAACACCCACCCAGTGTCACTGTGTCCCCCGACACCCCCTGACACTCCCTGACACCCCCCCAGTGTCACTGTGCCCCCCGACACCCCCCCAATGTCACTGTCCCCACCGACACCCCCCGCACCGCCACGACCCCGCCCCGACCCCCCCCGGCATCCCCCTCGCACCCCCCAACCCCCCCCTCGTCACCCCCTGCCCAGGTGCCCCCAGCGCCCCCCCCTGCTGTGCCCCCCCCACGGGTGCCCCCCACCCCCCGGCAGTCCCAGCCCCCATCTGGGAACCCCCCGACCCCTGAGTGCCCCCCCATGGGTGCCCCCACCTTTGGGTACCCTCACCCCAGGAGTCCAAGCCCTCAACCACGGGTACCCCCATCCCTTGGGTACCCCCCTCCCACGGGTACCCCC
>NW_024104168.1:0-6677 GCF_003945595.2 Pipra filicauda
GGAGGAGGAGGAGGAGGAGGAGGAGGGAGGAAGGTCCTGGGGTAACGGTTGGGAGGAGGAGGAGGAAAGTCCCGGGATGACGGAGGAGGAGGAGGAGGGAGGAAGGCCCCGGGATAACGGGGAGGAGGAAGGTCCCGGGATGACGGAGGAGGAGGAGGAGGAGGAAGGCCCCGGGATAACGGGGAGGAGGAAGGTCCCGGGATGACGGAGGAGGAGGAGGAGGAGGAAGGCCCCGGGATAACGGGGAGGAGGAAGATCCCGGGATGACGGAGGAGGAAACTTTTTCCCGGGATAGTGAAGGAGGAGGAGGAGGAGGAGGAGGAGGGCGGGGGTGGATGAAGATCCCGGGATGACGGGGAGGAAAGGAATGGGAGTCCCGGGATGACGGAGGAAGAGGAAGGGGGAGGAAGGTCCCGAGTTAACGGGGAGCGGGAGGAGGAGGAGGAGGAGGAGGGAGGATGAAGGTCCCGGGAAGGAGGAGGAAGAGGAGGAGGAGGAGGAAGATCCCGAGTTAACGAGGAGCGGGAGGAGGAGGAGGAGGGAGGAAGGTCCCGGGTAACGGCTGGGAGGAGGAGGAGGAGGAGGAGGAGGAGGAGGGTGGATGAAGGTCCCGGGATGACGGGGAGGAAAGGAATGAAAGTCCCGGGATGACGGAGGAGGAGGAGGAGGAGGGCGGGGGTGGATGAAGGCTCCGGGATGACGGAGGAGGAAAAGTTTTTCCGGGGATAGCGGAGGAGGAGGAGGAGGAGGGCGGGGTGGGTGGATGAAGGTCCCGGGGGAACGGGAGGAGGAGGAGGAGGAGGAGGAGGAGGGGGGTGGATGAAGATCCCGGGATTACGGAGGAGGAGGAAGGTCGTGGGAAGGAGGAGGAGGAGGAAACTCCCGGGATGACGGGGAGGAGGAGGAGGGGGATGAAGGCTCTGGGGTGACGGAGGAGGAAAAGTTTTTCCCGGGATAGCGGAGGAGGAGGAGGAGGGCGGGGGTGGAGGGAGGAAGGTCCAGGGGGAACGGCGGGAGGAGGAGGAGGAGGAGGAGGGAGGAAGGTCCCGGGATGACGGGGAGGAAGGGAATGGAAGTCCCGGGATAGCGGAGGAGGAGGAGGAGGGGAAGGGGGATGAAGGCTCGGGGATGAAAAAGAAGAAGGAGGAGGAGGAGGGATAAGGGCTCGGGGATGAGGAGGAGAGGAGGAGGAGGTGGGGGGGGAGGAAGGATCGGGGATGGACGGAGGAGGAGGAAGAGAGGATGGGGGGGGGATGAAGGCTCGGGGATGACGGAGAGGGAGGAGGATGAGGAGGAGGAGGAAAGGGGGGGGGATGAAGCTCCTCCCCGGTATGACGGAGGAGGAGGAGGAGGAGGAGGAGGGGGGGGGGGATAAGGCTCCCTGGATGACTGAGAGTAAAGTTTTTTTCCGGGACGCGATTCCCGCCGACGCGCCCAGAAGGGGGAAGGGGAGAAACAAACGGGGAGGGGGAGGGGAGGGGATGGGGAGGGGCCATCCCAGACTGGGACAGCCCAGACTGGGACAGCCCAAACCCAAACTGGGAGAGCCCAAACTGGGAGTGGGACATCCCAAACTGGGAGAGGGAGAGCCCAAACTGGGACAGCCCAAACTGGGACTAGGAGATCCCAAACTGGGAGTGGGACAGCCCAAACTGGGAGAGGGAGAGCCCAGACTGGGACAGCCCAAACTGGGACTAGGAGATCCCAAACTGGGAGTGGGACATCCCAAACTGGGACTGGGAGAGCCCAAACTGGGACTGGGACATCCCAAACTGGGACTGGGAGAGCCCAAACTGGGAGTGGGACATCCCAAACTGGGACTGGGACATCCCAAACTGGGACTTGTAGACCCCAAACTGGGAGTGGGAGACCCCAAACTGGGAGTGGGAGACCCCAAACTGGGACTGGGAGATCCCAAACTGGGAGTGGGACATCCCAAACTGGGACTGGGACATCCCAAACTGGGAGTGGGACATCCCAAACTGGGACTGGGACATCCCAAACTGGGAGTGGGAGATCCCAAACTGGAAGTGGGAGAAACCAAACTGGGAGTGGGAGACCCCAGACTGGGAGTGGGAGATCCTAAACTGGGACTGGGACATCCCAAACTGGGACTGGGAGACCCCAAACTGGGAGTGGGACATCCCAAACTGGGACTGGGAGATCCCAAACTGGGAGTGGGAGACCCCAAACTGGAAGTGGGAGACTCCAAACTGGGACTGGGAGAAACCAAACTGGGAGTGGGAGACTCCAAACTGGGACTGGGAGATCCCAAACTGGGAGTGGGAGATCTCAAACTGGGACTGGGAGATCCCAAACTGGGAGTGGGAGATCCCAAACTGGGAGTGGGAGATCCCAAACTGGGAGTGGGAGATCCCAAACTGGGAGTGGGAGATCTCAAACTGGGAGTGGGAGAGTCCAAATTGGGAGTGGGAGACCCCAAACTGGGAGTGGGAGATCCCAAACTGGGATTGGGAGAGCCCAAACTGGGAGTGGGAGATCCCAAACTGGGACTGGGAGATCTCAAACTGGGAGTGGGAGATCTCAAACTGGGACTGGGAGACCGCCAAACGGGGAACTGGGAGATCTCAAACTGGGACTGGGAGACTCCAAACTGGGGCTGACACACCCCCCTAACCTGAGTCAGAAAAGGGGGCAAAGTGGGGCTGGAGTCGAAGGATCTTGCAGAATTCCCCGTAAATTCCGCCAAGATCAAGGAAGTTGAAAAGCTCGGCCAAGGAAGAGGAGTAAAAACATCCCCCAGAGGATGGAGAAACAGGAATGACCCTCCTGGATTCTCCCCAAATTGGGGACCACGCCCCCGACTCCGCCCAGACCCCGCCTGTTATGAATATTACAATCAGATGTTGCAATCGTGTGAATATTTATGTGAACGTCTTGCAATCACCTGTAGAAATGGTACAAAAACCTGGAAATCCACTGGAGAGGCAGAGCAGTTTTTGTCCAGCGCGAGCTGGCTGCTCTCCAGCGTCGCTCAATAAACACCTCGCTGCTTAAAGACTAAAAATTGTCTCTGAGCAGTTTCCTGCGCCTTCCTGGGGGCACATCTAAATATATTGGGTATTTATTGGCATCAATGCCTGGCGCAGGAACTGTCACTCGTTCCTCCTGCCCCAGGAGTAAAAGTGTATCAATATATCGATGACATTTTAGCCGCAGGAAATGAGATTTGGGTGCAAACAACGCAAACAGACATTGTCAGGCATCTCGAGGCCCTGGACTTGTGTGTCCCTCCTGAGAAGGTACAACCTCCTTCACAAGGGAGGAAAATTCCCGGGAATTTGGTGGAAGGGGGGAATGGTTTGTGTTCCCCCAGACGCACTCGCCTGCCCGGACCAACTTAAACCACCAGAGAACAAAAAAGGTTTGCGGGGTGCTTTGGGCCTGCTGGTTTTCTGGAGAAAGCACAGCCCTGATTTTTCAATAATTGCACAGCCCTGGCTGTGGGAAAAAAGCAAAGTGGGATTGGACCCCCCTTCCTAGTGAGGGGCCTCACCAGGCCTCACTAGGCCTCACCAGGCCTTACCAGGCCTCACTAGACCTCACCAGGCCTCACCAGGCCTTACCAGGCTTCACTAGGCCTCACCAGGCCTCACCAGATCTTACCAGGCCTCACTAGGCCTCACCAGGCCTCACCAGGCCTCACCAGGCCTCACCAGATCTTACCAGGCCTCACCAGGCCTCACCAGGCCTCACCAGGCCTCACCAGGCCTCACTAGGCCTCACTATATTGATTTAATATTGGGCCCTAAAAAGGGGGCCAGACAGACCTTTTTCTTTTCTTTTCCAGGTAACTGCCCCACGGAGAAAAAGTATTCAGAGCTGTGAATGAATAACCTCGGATTTGGACCGTGGTTCAGTTTGCTGGTAACTGTAGTTATATTTTGTTAGCTGTGTTTGTGTGGTTACTTACCTTGTACACGTGCTGAGCAGGACAGACTGTTAGAAGTGAAAATCAAAGGAACCTCGCCCGGGAGCAGGTCAAAGGGTTTGCAAAACTATGGAATCATACCCACCAGGGCCTATGTGTAACTCTACCCGAGTCTGCTGAACGAGGATTGCGATTTTTCTTATGATACCTTTGAATTTATCTTTTGTTTTTAACATGGCTGGTGTGACAGCCCCGTTGCCCCCACCTGAAAAGTGGACCAGCGAGACCAAGGGAGCCAAAATACTCTGGAAAGGTGTTCCTGCAGTGCATGGTCTTTACCAAACTTACCCCCCACCTCCTGATGTGGCTCAGGACTGGATGTCACGCACCTGTAGTGCTTTGGACCTTGTTTTCCCCCAGAGGCTGAGACAAGTGGTAGAACCCCAAGGGGTGGAAACCCCTGGAAGTTTTGAAGTTCTGCCCAATGGGTGCTCCTGCAGAAATGTCAACATTCCACAAGCTCAACGGAAGAGATGAGTTGTAGTTTGGTTGTTGAGGAGAGGTGGCCATGCTGTAGAGCCACAAGGAAGGGGCTCGGAGCCCCTCGGGGCCTCTGGGCCCTCCCAGCCCCCGGCTGGGGGGATTGCAGAGACTTGGAACAGTGTTAGACTGGGCTAAGTGTCTGTGGTTAAACCGGGAGGTGTTTTCTCCAAGCTGGGCAGTGGAGACAGAGCAGAAAGCAGAGACGCAGCGTCCAGAGACTGGCAGAGAGCCAGGACAGATAAGACCTGAACCGGAGGAGCAGCAGGAACAACCTGCAGCTCCGCAGAAAGGACTCCTGGAAGGAGAGCTGAGGAAAGGAGAGCCAGCAGCTGAGAGACAGAGTTCTGGGGGTGAGACTGATACCAGCCCCCCAAAACTCCCTTGAGACCTCCTGGAAGGAGGAAGATGATGGACTCTTACTTGAAAGAGCCTTGAAGTGCGACATGCACTGCAGAAAGGAGCTAGAGAGCTCCAAGAGGAATGCAGAGGGGGTGACCTCGGCTCCCCCCTCGCACTGCTGCCACGGTGGCAGCCTGAGAGACAGGGCACAGAGGCCCTGCAAGAGATACCAGACCGTCACGAAGACCCCCCTGTGTCTCGTGATATGACCGTGGTGATATGACCTTGTCTGGGCTTACGAAGCCCACGGAAGACCCCTTTGCCTGTGTCAAGGGGCCGAGGGAGCTGGAATACCTCCCTCGTGAGTGCTGGCAGAAAGCCAGCTGTCAGCTGCTGCACGTGGAGAGGACAGACAGAACCTGCTGCCTCAGAAGATGCTGCTGCTTAAGGACTGGAAGGGATCTGTCCTTCTTTCCCTCCTGGACTTTTATTTGGAGGGGAGAAGAGATCTGATCCATTGTAAATACATATGTCATGGTAGAGATAGTTGTGATCATGTGTATAATGTGATGTTATATTTATTTGTATAGTCATTGTAATATATTTCCCTTTTCCCCACTTTGAGTCTGGTGTGTTTTGTCTGGAAAAACCCATCTCACATTAGGTTGAGATGTGGGAGGGGGAATGGAGCTAGGGAATGGGATTTTCGGGCTATCTCAAACCATGCCAGCACCAAATATTGTAAAACAGTACGTCCAAAGGTAAATATAACCATCTGATCTCAAATTGAACCCCCTCACCCGTCTGCTGCATCCAGTAAAGGTGGATTTGAACCTGGAATGACGACCTTGGAGGAAGAGAATGCCGGGCAACCCTGCCTTGGTTACACGTGGGAGCCACCCTTTGACCCTTTATACTCACCAGATGGACACCAAAGGGAATAGGCCACAGTTTTTGGTTCTTCCTGGTGTGGGCAACTTCCTAAGGTAAAGTTAGAGAGAATAGATAATATATGTTATTATATATATAATATATATTATTATAATATAGTATTATATATAATATATTATTATATATTATATATTATATATTATCATATAAAATATATTATTATATATAATATATAATATATTATTATATATAATATATATAATATATATAATATATAATAATATATTATATGTAATATATATTGTTATAATATATATTATATAATAATACATAATATATAACATATTATTATATATACAATATATTATTATATATATAATATATAATAATATTATTAGGCCTGGGACACACCCAGGCCTTGGGGACACACCCAGGGGACACACCCAGGGATCACACCCACGGGACACTGTGGGGGATGGGGACACACCCAAGGGTTGGGGACACACCCTGAGGGGTTGGGGACACACCCAGGGGACACTGGGGGGATGGGGACACACCCAGGGGACACTGTGGGGAATGGAGACACACCCAGGGTTGGGGACACACCCTGAGGGGTTGGGGACACACCCAGGGTTGGGGACACACCCATGGGACACTGTGGGGAATGGGGACACACCCAGGGTTGGGGACACACCCATGGGACACTGTGGGGAATGGGGACACACCCAGGGTTGGGGACACACCCTGAGGGGTTGGGGACACACCCAGAGGACACTGTGGGGGTTGGAGACACACCCAGGGGACACACCCAGGGGACACACCCAGGTGTTGGGGACACACCCAGGGGTGTTGGGGACACGCCCAGGGGACACACCCAGGGGTTGGGGACACACCCAGGGGTTGGGGACACACCCAGGGGACACTGTGGGGGATGGGGACACACCCAGGGGGGTTGGGGACACACCCAGGGGGGTTGGGGACACACCCAGGAGTTGTGGACACACCCAGGGGA
>NW_024104169.1:0-6671 GCF_003945595.2 Pipra filicauda
GGTTTTTTTTAAGCGCCAAAACCCGTCCCGCGAAATTCGGATTTCCCGCGGAAAACGCCGAGCGCTGATTGGCTGCCGTCTCCCAGGCCCCGCCCCTTCCCCGCCGCTGGCGGGAGGGGCCTTAAAGAGGCCGCGCGGCCGCGGGAGGGAGGGGACGGGGCGTGGTCCCCGCATGCAAATCAGGGGGTGGGGCCTCATTGAGATCACCTCCGAGGATGAGGCGGGGCGCCTGGGATGGGAGTGGGGGGTCATTGGTGTTGGGGGTCACAGCTAGGATTCATTCTTTGTCATTTATTTATTTATTTATTTATTTACTTACTTACTTACTTACTTACTTACTTACTTACTTACTTATTTATTAGAGGAGACCCCCCCTCAATCTGGTGGGTTCTAATCTGGGCGCCGCGACCCCCCCAGCCCTCATCACCCCCCCTTCCCCACTGTCTTTGCATCCCCATCACTCCCCCATCCTCATTCCCCCCCTTTCCCATCATCCCCATCCCCTCATTCCCATCTTCCCCCATCCCCATCCCCATCATCCCCCATGTCCCCATTGTCCCACCATTCCTGTCATCCCCTCTATTTCCCATCACCCCCCCCATCCTCAGCACCCCCTCCACGTCTCTCCACCCTCATCCCCCCATTTCCCATCACCCCCACCCACCCACATCCCCAGCTGCAGCACCCCGGGGTGGGGCAGAGGGGGCTGCATCTGTTTGGGAGACTAAAAATGTTGGGGTCCCCCAGCCAGAGGCTGCCTGGGACCCCCCACCCCTCAGGCAGGGGTCGGTGCTGTTGGGGGGGGCAGGGACCTCAGAGGGGCTCAGCATGAGCAGATTTGGCCCCTGGTTCACTCTCAGAAGTTCACCCAACCCACCACTCACTCAGTGTCACCTGCGTGTCCCACCCAGTATTTCCTTGGGGTGCACCAGGTCTTTCTGGAAAAGAGGAGGGACAAAGATGGGGTGAAGGGCCCTCACTCTGGCCTACGGGGTATTTCAGGGTGCAGCAGTGACAGAAGTCACTGGGACAGTGGCAAACCCCTGAGTGAGGGCAACCCTGAGACTTACTGGGACCAGTAAAAGGCCACTGAGACACCCCACAGTTTAATCCTGCTGAGGTCACTGAGCCACAGCAGTTGGTTCCTCTCCATCCTCTGGTTCCTCTCCACCACCTGGTTCCTCTCCATCACCTCTTTCCATCACCTGGTTGCCTCCATTCATTCCTCTCCCTCATTCTCCTCTCCAGCATGAGCCAATCCCATGTCCAGGTCTGGGATGGGGATGACCACGTGCAGAGATGGACTTTCTTGCCAAGAAGCCTCCTGGAAGACAAACAGACGGACACATACTCCGTGCACGGCCTCTGCTGTGGATGAGGACGGACACCAGACCTCCAGACTCCAACTCAGCTGGAAGGGACACCCAAAAACGTGCCAGGAACATCCAATCCGGGACAGGCATTTGCCTCCCACCGTGCAGGGGCTTTGAGGCACAACAAAAGGCCTGGCAGCAGTGATGCCACCTCGGCTGGGCACAGTGTCCCTCTGCCAGGAGCACGGCTGAGCTTGGCAGCTCAACCCACCCAGACCTTCATTTTCCCCCCTGCAGGAAGGAGGCAACTGCCATCTCCATCTCAGTGCACAAAGACAAGGCCATGCCCAGCAGGGTGGATAAATCCATGGGTTTGGCTGCCTTGGGCTGGCTCCAGTGGGTGACCCTTGGAGCAGGGACACTGGGGTACAGGGAGGGCCTGGGTTCAGGGGGCTCAGGCTGGCAGGTTGTGCCCCCAACTCCTCCAAAAGCAGAGGTGGTGTTCCCTCACACATCATCAGTGTGGCCTCCCTGGGGTAAGGGCCGTCCCAGAGGGTAGGATGGCCCTCACCCCCTCAACTGTGCTGAGGGAGGAGGAACCACAAGCATCCTTCCCTCACAGTACCTAATAAACCTCCTCTGAGCCTTCCAGCCATGGCTTTCCACCACCAAAGTCCTCTCCCAAGCCAGAAGCCACAGACTTGTATCTCCCTGTGACACCAGGGCGTCCAGAAGGGTGACAGCCACCAGCTTCCACCCTCCAACCCAGAGGGGTTTGGGTTGGAAGGGACCCTAGAGAGCATTCCATTCCATGATGTTCCAGAAGTCCGGGGTGACCCTGAGGATGGCCTGAAGCATCCTGACCAGCCCCTTGACCAGCTCCTCACCCTGGGGCAAGGTGAGAGATCCATCATTGCACTGGCCATGGCAGGGAAAGGAGCCAAGGAGATCTGTGTTCCCTCCCCTGAGGGTCTGGGGAGGGTCTGCACTGCCCCCAAACCAAGGTGAAGAGGTGATGGTGAAGAGCCTTTCCCAGCGCAGATGCAGCACGTGGGAATGGGGGCACCACATCTGGGCCACTGGATCTCTGCCCAGACCAAGACGGGGTCACCAGAGGCTTTGGGGTGCCACCTCCCCGCTCTTGCTCCCCTCAGGATCTGGAAAATCTTCTGGATATTCAGCTTAGGGATCAGGGACCCTAAGCAGAGGAGATCCCAGTTCTTCCCGAAGGGAACACCAGAGGAGGTGCCGGGCTCTTCCCCCTCTGCCCTGGAGACGGCAGCAGCGAGCCGCGGCTGCGGGGCCCGCATCGCCCCGGCCCCGGTACCGGCATCCCGGGGCCCGTGAGGAGATGCAGGGATGGATGGACACGGGATGGAGGGACACTGGAGCACAAAGAGAGAGGAGTGGAGCCTCGTCCTCGGTGGATTTTAGGGCGTGTGTGAAGCCCCCGATCCCCCCCGTGACGGAGCCCCGATGTCACCCGTGGGAAAGGGAGGGCGAGGGCTGGCAGGAACACGCAGCGTGGCTGCCGGGACAGCGGATGGTCTCCAGAGGGGGTGGGGAGAGGGCAGGAATAGCCCCCCCCCGGAATTCCACGGCACTTTCGGGAGCTCCTGCCAAAGGGGTGCTGAGCCCCCCCCTCAGCTTGGTTTGCAGGATGAGCCCTCCTGGCCTGGCAGTTTGGAGCCACCGGGGTGGAGAGTGCCAGAGGAAATTTAGGGATCCGGAAGGGTGGGGGGGGAGGTGAGAACACCTTTCCCACACTGGAAACCCCGTGCCTCAGTTTCCCCACTCAGCGCTGGCGTGGGAACTGGAGCAGGGTGGGGTGTGGGCAGTGTCGAGGGTGTTGGGAACACCCTGTGCCAGGCAGGATGGGGTCACCCACTCACCCCCACCCACGGGGACAGGCCGGGATCCAGCCCCTGACACTGTCACTGAGGCCAGAGGAGCTGGAGGGGCTGTGGGATTCCCCCAAAAAAGGACAAGCTAGGAGCAGCCCCTGGGGCCCGGGGTGGGGGCTGAGGCACTGGGGGGGGTTCATGGTTGGATTTGGGATACTGTGCGTGTGGATGTGTGTCCACATTGGCGGGATTAGCGTGTGCCTGTGTGCACACGTGTGTGCACGTGTGTGCCCCTGCTGAGGGGGTGCACGTGTGTGTCACAGCCCATGAGAGACAGATATAGACATATAGACATATAGACATATAGATATATAGATATATGGGCATATAGATATATAGATACAGATATATAGATATATAGATATATAGATATGTAGATATATAGATATATAGATATATAGATATGTGTATGTGCACAGTGTGCATGCAAATGTGCATCCATGTATAATTGTCTGTAGACACGTGTGTAGGTGTGTGTAAATACGGTCATGTGTGCATACATGCAGATGCGTGTGTGCACAGACACGTGTGTCGGCGTGTGTAGGCATGTGTGGAAATGCACATGGGTGTGTATAAGTACACGTGTGCATACATACACACGTGTGTGCACAGACGTGTCAGTGTAGACACGTGTGTAAATGCACATAGACACGTGTGTAAATGTGCATGCATGTGGGAGTGTGCACAACGTGTGGCTGTGTCAGGAGGCACATAAGGGCACTCAGGGGTGTGTGTATTCATGCACACACGTGTGTGCACAGACATGTGTGTCCCTGTCTGTAGACGTGGCTGTAAGTGCACAGAAGTGTCAGTGCACACATACACACATGTAAGTGTGCACAGACGTGTGTCAGTGTCTGTAGGCATGTGTGTAAATGCACATATGTGTGTACATGCACATACACATGTGTGTAAACGTGCATGCACGAGTGTGCACGATGTGTCAGTAGGCTCATGTGTAAGTGTGCACTCAGGTGTGTGCACACACGTGTGAGTGTGCCCAGACACGCGTGTCAGTGTCCGTATCCACGTGTGTCAGCGCACATACGTGTGTGTAAACACACGCAGGCACCAGGGCATACCCGCACACGCGTGTGAGCGTGCCCAGACACGCGTGTCAGAAGCGCACACGCGTGTGAGCACATGTGCACACCCGTGCTCAGCCCCCGCGCCCCCCGCCCGGCCAAGGTCACGCGTGTGCCGCATCCGTGTGAGCGCGGCTGGCGGGGAGCCGGCCGGGGGGGCCGGGGGGGGGCCAGGCCTTGGCCGGGGCAGCCGCGGGAGGAGGAGGAGGAGGAGGAGGAGGAGGAGGAGGAGGAGGAGGAGGAGGAGGGAAGTGCGGCTCAGACAGCGCGGCGCCAGCAAACACCTGCAAACAGCTCCGGGCACACAATGGCAAATACAGGTGGGAACCGCCGCCTCCGTCAGCGCGGCGATTGCATCAGACTGCGGCGCTTGCCAAGAGGCGAGCGAGCCGGCCCAGGGGCCACCGGCACCGCTCGACCTTCACCCCCCCACCCCCGGGGTTAGTTTTTTTGCCCTCCTCATCCTCTTTTCTGCACCCCAGCAGTGGAGGCGGGGGGAAATAAAAGCAAAGCCGGGTTCGCTCATCCAGGGGTGTTTTTTCCCGTTCCAGCTGCCCCCCCCCCCGAGGTAAATCCCAGCCCCGGCGGTTATTTTTAGTTGTGGGGGTTTTTTCCCCTTTTTCTTTTCTTTTTATTTCTTTTATTTATTTTTTTTTTAAATCAGGGTTTTCCAGGAAAACATCAGCATTCCACAACGGCCTAGGTAAATCTGCCCCGTGGAGTTAAATCCCATCTGCCCCACGGGGTAAAACCTGTCTGCCTCCGAGGCAAATCCCAGCCTTGGCAGTTATTTTTAGTTGTGTTTTTTTCCCTTTTTCTTTACTTTTAATTTTTTTAAAATCAGGGTTTTCCAGGAAAGCATTGGCATCCCACCACAGTCTAGATAAATCTGCCCCATGGGGTAAATTCCATCTGCCCCAGGGGGTAGATTCCATCTTCCCCCTGAGGTGATTTTCCATCTGCTCCCCCCGAGGAAAAATCTCATCCGCCCCGCAGGGTAAATCCCATCTGCCCCCTGGGGTAAATCCCAGCCCTGGCAGCTATTTTTAGTTCTGTTTTTTCCCTTTTTTTTTTATTTTTAATTTTTTTTTTTTAAATCAGGTTTTTCAAGGAAAGCGCTGGCATCGCGCCACAGCCCAGTCCAGGGAGCCAGTGAGGGTCCGGATAAGGCTTGTTCACCCCCCCCCCAGGCCATCCCCAGGGCCTGGGAATGTCAGGGTGGCTGTTCCGGGCAAGGCGCCGGGATCCATCCACGATGGGGGAGGAGGTGACAGCCCTGGGAGGCTTCCCAGGAAGCAGCGCCAAACCCTCACCCTGCCAAACCCCACAGCCCCCGGCCCCGGCCGAGGGAATCCCCTGCCCTGACCCCCGGGAGGGGACAGAGACAGGGGCCACCTCCACTCCCCGGGGGCAGGAGTCCCCTCCACCTCCCCAGTGCCGTTTCCATCCAGAAAGTCCCAGCAGAACTTGTTTCTCCCACCCCGCCACTGCCTGGCCCCACTTCTCCCAGTAACCCCCGCCCCAAACTGGGCTCATTAATGCTCCCACGGGTCCAGGATCTCCACTGGGGGACCCACTGGGACCTGGAGTGCTCACACTGCAGGAAGCCCCACTTTGCAGCTACTGAGGCCCATCCCCGTCCCCTGGCTCATTCCCAGGGCGCTTTTCCCACCCTTCCCACTCGAATCCCTTTGGCACAACAGCGCTGGCGCAGCTGGAGGACCACGACACCGGGGTGAGCATGGGGACACTCACCCCTAACCCACCCCTCGGCTTTTCCTCGGGAGCCAAGAGCCAGTGAAGATGGCAAAAGCCTATTTTTAGCCTCAGCACAGCAGCAGCTCCGTTCCCAGACACGGAGGTTTCCAGATGGACACCCTCACCTGCCTCCCACCGCGCCCAGACACCCCCTTGCCACCCCATCCCATCCCACCCCACCCGAGGGTGCCTGAGGGTGCTGCCCTCAGGGAGCCTGGGGACATCAAGCTGGGAGGAGGGAGGAATGTTCCCAGGGGTTGGTGATCCCGTTGGACCAGCTGGTGCTTTTTGGAAGCTCCACGTGCTGCTTTTCCCTGTGGAAATGCCCATGGACGAGGGGGGGGGTTGGGGGGTGCCAGCTGCACCCTGAGCTCGTGTTGGCTGTTGTGGGGATGGAGGCTGAAGCTGGTGTCTGTGGGGGAAGCTTTGCATCACCCTGAATCCCAAGACCCTCGTGCCTTCCTCCTCCTCTTCCCGTCTTCCCAGCACCCCATGATGCTGCAGCACCCCAGGGACACCTCGATGGCAAGGGGCAGCACCCACACCATGCAAAGCCAGAGCCCAGGATGGGATGGGTGAGGATGACGGTGCTACAGGTGGAGGGGAAGTTA
>NW_024104170.1:0-6657 GCF_003945595.2 Pipra filicauda
CAATGTTTTCCCAGTTTAACCCCTGTCACACCAATCACCTTAACAGTGCCAGTCCTTCATTCTCCCTCTCTTGGGTTAAGGACTGAGGAACTTGGATTGGACCTGTGTCTGACCAGGACATGTGCAAACCACATGCTGGGGACTGGAACACACACCTGGCACTCCTGCAGCTCTCACAGTCACATTCCAGAGAAAACAGCCAATTGGACCCTCACTGCTCATTTCTTAATCCCAATCCCACACTTCTTTGGCACTTGGAGCACCACTTTTATCACCCAATTCCAGCCCATTAGAGAGCTCCATGTCTAGCAGGGACAGGGACCCCTAGGATACTCTCAGCAATGCCTGGATCCATGGCAGGGACCTTGCTTTGAGCTCCCCAGGGCCGGGCACCCCGAGGATCTCCCCGAATAATCCTTTCGGTGCGCGCTGGAGTCCTCGGGGTGCCCCAACCCGGGGGGCACCAACAGCACTGTCCCTCCAGGGGGGGCAATTTGGTCCTAAACTGCAGGGGGATCTTGCCCGTGTCCCAGACTGGTCCGGGGATCTGAGGCCCTTCCCGAGAAAATCTCGGTGCCGGCGTGAAGGGCCAGAGATCCCTTGGAGCCACGGGAGAGCAGGCACAGAGTCCCTCCTGGGGGGCAATTCTGCTGCCTGAACTCAGCTCTTCAAAGAAACTTCTAAGACTCAGCTGGTGAGTTTTAGAAGCCAGGCATTCCTATACACTATGAGATATTTTAAAAGCTTACTGAGTGAAAAAAAAGAAAGCTTTTATCAGGGACATCTGATCTCAAACAGACAGCTCCTTTCTCCTTTCAGTACAAAATTATTTTCATGGAATCATTTAAGAGGAAGTGCCCAGGAACCCCAGACTGTGCTTTCCAGAACAGAAAACAAACAGAGGGAAGGAGCTTTGCACGAGTGTAACATACTCCAGAACACACCTGACTTTAGTTTTACTCTTGATGTTCAAATATAGTAGAAGACAAAAACTCCAGCAGGAGAGCTGGCACATTACCCATGCTACCCTGAAAGTCCACCTTAAGAGAGCTGGAGAAAAATCGCAGTTGTGCCAGTCCCTTTTGCCTGCAGATGCCTGGGGATCCTCTCCATCCACCTCATGCTCTCCCAACAGCAGACAGGGTGACCTCGGGGACATGGTGGCACTCCACATCCTGCTGAGAGAGCAAGGAAACCTTTAGCAGAAAGGGGAGTTGGAATCTAAAACTTCCTTTCCTGGGAGCTTTGGGAAGCCTGCAACCAAGAGGGGGAAAATCTGCATCTCCTTTGGTGCAGGTGTCAACAGAGGCCAACACAGCTTTCACCTTGTTCAGACAACTGGGCCCCTTTGGGCTCCCTGGCAGCTCCAATGGCACCAGGACCCCCTTCCAGCACACACACGGCTGTCACACACAGCCACCCACACACCTTTGCTCCAGCCCACACGTGGCCAACATTTCCTCACCCTGCACATCCCAAGGGCAGTATTTTTGCTAGAGAGCACAGCAACCCCCCTGTCCTCACAAACTGCCTCCCTGCAAAAAAGGAATCATTTCTCCTGGACACTTCGCCCACAGTCAAGGGCTTTTCAAATGTGCTCAGGGTCCCTCCCAGCTTCTGCCTGTCCTTGCATTTCAAGGCATGGGCATGTTTCAGCAGCAGAACCCAGCTCCTCACGGGCAGTACAAGCCCTGCTCTTACCTGGACAGACTCCCGGGCTCGGCACAGCTGTGGCTCATGGAGCAGCTTCCCAAGGCCCTTCTCTCTCCCAGCAGGAAGCACAACTCGCCTCCACTCCCCAGCACCAGGGGAAACCACGAGCCAGGCTGCAAACTGACACAGAACGAGCAAAAAGCATTAACGCAGCACCAAGAAACTAAGGGAGACCAGTCTTTGCCTTGTAACCCTGCACGGGGAAAGGCTTTGGGATTCCGGGACAAACCCTGAGACACCCAGAGAGCACCAGCCCCGCAGCCCTGCCACGGCTCCCCCAGGGTCACCCGGCAGGGAAGGGGCTTACCCGGCCCCCGCCGCCCAGCACAAGGCGCCCCTAAACGCCCCCCGGCTCCCCCGGCCCACAAACCCAGCGGCCAAGGCGCTCTCCCCTCCGCAGCCCGGGCAGCAGCGGGGCCGCGCCCTCAGCCCTCACACACACACCCGGCCCCACCCGCCCCGCCGGCCCTTTATACCGCGGGCCGGCAGCGCTGCCCAATCAGCGCTCGAGCGCCGCCGCCCAATCCCAGCCCGCCGGTCCCCGCGGCCCCGCCCCGCCCGCTCCGCTGCGGGAGATCGGGAACTGGGGACAGGAACCTGCTGCTGGGGGAGACACCCTGGACATGGAATTGCACACGGGCACCTGAAGCCCAGGCGATTTGCTTGCCTTGGCAAGGCCCTGCGTTGCTCCCAGGCACAGGAAATCTCTGTTTCCCTGCCCATCCCTGGAGACAGGTGGCCCCTAAAATCCCCGGCAATCAGGAAGCACAGGCTGCAGGAGCTGGCAGGACCCAGTGGCCGTGTGTGCTGTGTGACACCGTGTCCTGCAGCCCCACGGACCTGCACAGCAGGGACAGGTCCTGGCAGCGTTTCAGTGCCGAGGCCAAAGCTGGGGCTCAGGGACAGCTGGGGCACATGGCAGCTCTGGGAATCTCTGCCATGGATGTCTGGGCATTCCAGGACTGCCTGCTGGGCAAAGGAGCTTCTCTGCAGACCGTGGAACCAACAGGTCTCATGGACTGTAAGAAGCCAGAACTGCTGCAGGACTGTAGAGGAATCTGGGTCAGAAGAGACAGTTCAAGGTCTCTAAGTCTGACCTCCTGCTCAGGCCACAGTCACCAATGGGATCGGACCGGGCTGCTCAGGGAGGGATCCAGTCATGTTTTGAAACATTCCACGGATGGGGATCCAACAACCTCCCCAGGCAACCCATTCCATGAGCGACTGCCCTGACCAAATACCTCCCCCTCCTATGCGGTTGGAAGCAACAGCTGGGCTGGCAGGAGCAGAACCTCCCTGCTGGGCCATTCCCCAGCAGCCCAAAAGCCCTGTCCAGGGCTTGGTGCGGAGGCCTGGGCGGCTCGTTCCTCCACCTGGGCATTTGAGGAGCTGCCCTTGCCCCGTCCCTGCCAAGTCCCTCTGGCAGTGGTGCAGCTCCTCAGCTGGAGTGCCTCTGAGGGACCCCCGGCCACGTTTCCCAGCAGCTGAAGGAAGGGAGGGTCACCCCCCAAGCTGGGCTGCCTTTCTCTCGCTGCCTTTTCCCCACCTTTACACTGCCGTGACAAGAGCTGCACTTTCCCGGGGAACGGGGCAGGGACAGGGCAGAGCAGCAGGCAGGAACCCCCTTCTTTTCTGCAGGCCAATGACTAACTGTGTGTGAAGGGACAGCGACTCTGGTACCAACTCCACCTCCCACTTCTTGTCACAGATCGATCTGAGGCACTTGTCAGGTCAATACCTGCCCTTTTCAGGAGCACCAGGCTTGTGGTCAGTGTCCTCATTGTAGCCCACGAATCCCTCTAGGTGTTAAATCAGCCTCTCTCTCCTGATTCTTCTCATGAAGAATTAGCATTTAATGAGAGATACAAATTATCCTGAGAGCATCTATGTTACAAGCTCAGTTTGGCAGTGTTGCTATCCTGGAAAGTGTGGAACAGGGACTGTCAGTTCTCCTTATACTGCTTTTAAACACCATCCCTACATTGCCAGGAGAACTCTGGAGGGAGAGACAGAGAGTTTAAAACATGAAACCTTGGCATCGCAATTGTTATTTCTAAGGATGTGTTTCTATCTGATACAGTTGTTGGGGCGATTATTCTGGAGAGTGTTTTGTACCTCAGGCAGTAAGTCTGATGGATCAGCCTCCTCGTGAGCAGGAACCAGCACGTTCCCCAAAGGAATGTTCTGTCAGACTCTGTCAAACACAGCACGGAGGTGAGCAGGAGTGGTGCTTGTGCACAGCTGAAGTGAAGCACACTTGGATTCGAACTGCTCTGGGAGATCTTTGTTGAGATGGGTATTTCTGCACAGCTTCTTGTGCCATGTCGAATTTAGAGATGAGCTGATAAAGGCAGTGACACTGTTCTGTCATCACTGAGCTTTTGAGGATTTCCAACCCCTTACTCTTAAGTCCAGGGGCTCGTTGCCGGGGGTCCGTGCTCGGGGGTTTGTTCCCGGGGCTCGTTGCCGGGTCCCGCCCGTGCCCGCTGCAGGTCCTGGCCAGTGCCGCCTCTCGCCCGGCAGGCGGAGTGGGGGCCCCGCGGCGGGAGGACCGTGGTGGGATTGGGGCTGAGATCGGGACCGCTGCGGCCATAGCGGGGCTGGGACCCCCCCAGGGAACGGGACACGGTCCCGCTCGGGCCGGGGGAGCCGGGGCTGTGCCGCGGCACGGGAGAGCGGTGACCCCGGTGGGCACGGCCGGGACTGCAGCCCCGGGGCGCGACCCAAAAGCGGGGGATGGACCCCAAACCACGGCCGGGATGAGAGAGTGTGTCGTGGGTGGCCATAACCACTTGTCCCTCCCGCAGTCCTCGGCCCTGTCGGTCAAGTCCTGCAGTGCGGACTCGCCGTTCCCGGTAGCTGGAGAGGGCTCCCATCCCCGGGCGGCCCCAACGCCCCTAAATCCCGCAGCTCCTGCTCCCGATCCCGGGGTGCCAGCTCTCCTCATCCCGCCCCTGCCACAGGTATCTGTACGAGTACGCCAGCAGCTACAGCCAGGCGCCCCTGCCTGTGCTCCTGGGCTCCACCAGGACCTTCCTCTCCATGGTCTCCACCTGCTGCATCTCCCCTGCACCCACCGCCTGCTTCCTGAAGGAGGTGACACCCCTGGCACCAGTGGGCTCATCTCCATGCTGCTCCTTGGCAATCCAGGCGAACCAATGACGCCTGCTTCCAAATTTCCAGCCACTCCCCCATACCACCACAGTGATCCTCAGATCTCAATTCAATCAGACAAGACTCGACACATAAGGAGCGAAAATGGACATGAACTCTCCCATAAATGCATTAAGCTACTTTATTTTCAGTAGACATTTAATTTTGAAAAATAGAAATGCTAAAATCTCTCATCATCTTCATCTTTTGAGTCCATAAAAGTCACAATAGAAAGCTTCATAAAACTGTAAAATACTATAATGTTATAAGGAATTTCATGGTTTATATTACTGGGGAAAAAAAATCACTTGAATAAGATTTGAAATGTTTTCTGCTTTTTTCCTTTTTGTTCCACCATCCTGATCCACTTCATTTCATCCCAAGTTTTCATTCCCTCCTCCAAAGCAAATACAGACTTAGGAGAATTAAAAACAATAATAAAAGTAGCTGAAAGTGCTGTTGATTCAAAATCAAAATCCAAATACAAAGGTGTATCAGCAGGCCAGAGGCTGGTGGCCACCGTGTTCCCGGAGCTGGGACAAAGCTGGCTGTGGCTGGTGGCCATCAGGGGTCCCACCGGGAGCTGGGACCTTGGATTTGTGAGGGGAAGGTCGTTGTTGACGGCCGACTCTGATCGCAGAGGGCTTTGGCTCAGCCTCCAAACCTATTCCCTGAAGCGCCCACCCAGGCTTTTCCTACGAAATACCCAATTCGGATTGAGCTGCTCCTCTTCAGGCCTTTTCCCACGTCTCTCCAGCCTTTTCAGAGCAGGTTTCAGCTGCGTTCCTGTGACATACAACACAGCTTTCATGGAAACGGAAGCGAAGACCCCTTGAGAGTGAGCGGGGGATGTACAGAGGGGACGGCTCCTTCGTGGGAACAGATGCTCAAATTTGGCATTTAAGGTCTCAGCACCATCAGAAAATCCTCTCGACTTCACCAACAGGAACTCTGGTTTCACAAGGACCAAGCGGCAGGACAAGCCCTTCCTCTGCAGTGGGGTTCTCTCCATCAGGGAATTCACCTGGAGAGTTTGGGGATTCTTTCTTCTTATTATAATTTTAGGACGAAGCTTTTAGTGTGTTCCCTCATGTCCCCTGTGCCATGGTCCAAACCCAATCCAAATGAAGATTCCTCCCAGGGAAAAGGTGCCAGCACAGAAAGCCCTGGCTGCCCACCGAGTGCCCAGGCTGCGCCACACACGGCACCTGAAAGCCAAACCTCACAAGCTTTCTGTCCCGGGAAACAGGGCTGCTGTCCCCCCTTTCGCCAGCCCCGCCTGCCATTGCCGGCTCGCCCCCCCCAGACCCGATACCAATGAGGATTCCTCGAAGGGAAAAGGTGCCAGCACAGAAAGCCCTGGCTGCTCACGGACTGCCCAGGCTGCACCACACACTGCACCTGAAAGCCAAACCTCACAAGCTTTCGGTCCTGGGAAACAGGGCTGCTGTCCCCCCTTTGGTCAGCCCCGCCCCTCATTACCGGCTCGCCTCCCCCAAACCCGATACAGAAGAGCATTCCACAAAGGGAAAAGGTGCCAGCACAGAAAGCCCTGGCTGCCCACACAGCGCCCAGGCTGCGCCACACACTGCACCTGAAAGCCAAACCTCACAAGCTTTCTGTCCTGGGAAAGAGGGCTGCTGTCCCCCCTTTCGTCAGCCCCGCCCACCACTGACGGCCAAAAGATCCAAACCCGTTACTAATGAAGACACCTCGAAGGGAAAAGGTGCCAGCACAGAAAGCCCTGGCTGCCCACAGACTGCCCAGGCTGCGCCACACACTGCACCTGAA
>NW_024104171.1:0-6632 GCF_003945595.2 Pipra filicauda
GAAAGAGCTGCTGTTCCCTTTTTTCAGCCCTGCTCTGCAATGACTGGTCCCACCTCCTTCAAAATAGAATGCAAATGAAGATTCCTGCCAGACAAAAGGTGCCACCACAGAAACCTCTTGCTGCCCAAGAAGTGCCCAGGCTGCCCCAACAACTACACCTGAAAGCCAAAGCTTCCAGACTTTTTTTCCTTAGGGAAAGAGCTGCCGATCACTTTTTTCAGCCCTGCACGGCAATGGCCTGTCCAACCTCCTTGAAAATTTACACAAATGAAGATTCCTGCCAGACAAAAGGTGCCACCACAGAGAGATCTTTACTGCCAAAGAAGTTCCCAGGTTGCCCCAACAACAGCACCTGAAAGCCAAAGCTTCCAGAATTTTTTTCCTGGTGGAAAGAGCTGCTGATCCCTTTTTTCAGCCCTGTACTGCAATGACTGGTCCATCCTCCTGGAAAAAAGAATGCAAATGAAGATTCCTGCCAGACAAAAGGTGCCACCACAGAAAGGTCTTGGTGCCCAAGAAGTGCCCAGGCTGCCCCACCAACTGCACCTCAAAGCGAAAGCTTCCAGGCTTTTTTTCCTTAGGGAAAGAGCTGCTGTTCCCTTTTTTCAAACCTGCGCTGCAATGACTGGTCCATCTTCCTGGAAAATAGAATGCAAATGAAGATTCCTGCCAGACAAAAGGTGCCACCACAGAGAGATCTTTGCTGCCCAAGAAGTGCCCAGGCTACCCCAACAACTGCACCTCAAAGCCAAAGCTTCCAGACTTTTTTTCCTGGTGGAAAGAGCTGCTGTTCCCTTTTTTCAGCCCTGCGCTGCAATGACTGGTCCATCCTCCTGGAAAAAAGAATGCAAATGAAGATTCCTGCCAGACAAAAGGTGCCACCACAGAAACCTCTTGCTGCCCAAGAAGTGCCCCGGCTGCCCCAACAACTGCACCTCCAAGGGAAAGCTTCCAGACTTTTTTTCCTGGTGGAAAGAGCTGCTGTTCCCTTTTTTCAGCCCTGCGCTGCAATGACTGGTCCATCCTCCTGGAAAAAAGAAATGCAAATGAAGAGTCCTTGCAAGACAAAAGGTGCCACCACAAAACCTCGTGCTGCCCCAAGAAGTGCCCAGGCTGCCCCACCAAAGGCAACCTCTAAGCCAAAGCTTCCAGACTTTTTTTCCTGCTGGAAAGAGCTGCTGTTCCCTTTTTTCAGCCCTGCGCTGCAATGACTGGTCCATCCTCCTGGAAAAAAGAATGCAAATGAAGATTCCTGCCAGACAAAAGGTGCCACCACAGAAAGGTCTTGCTGCCCAAGAAGTGCCCAGGCTGCCCCAACAACTGCACCTCAAAGCCAATAGTTCCAGACTTTTATTCCTGGTGGAAAGAGCTGCTGTTCCCTTTTTTCATCCCTGCTCTGCAATGACTGGTCCCACCTCCTTCAAAATAGAATGCAAATGAAGATTCCTGTCAGACAAAAGGTGCCACCACAGAAAGGTCTTGCTGCCCAAGAAGTGCCCAGGCTGCCCCAACAACTACACTTGAAACCAAAGCTTCCAGACTTTTTTTCCTTAGGGAAAGAGCTGCCGATCACTTTTTTCAGCCCTGCACTGCAATGGCCTGTCCAACCTCCTTGAAAATTTACACAAATGAAGATTCCTGCCAGACAAAACGTGCCACCACAGAGAGATCTTTACTGCCGAAGAAGTTCCCAGGTTGCTCCAACAACAGCACCTCTAAGCCAAAGCTTCCAGAATTTTTTTCCTGGTGGAAAGAGCTGCTGATCCCTTTTTTCAGCCCTGTACTGCAATGGCAGCTCCAACCTCTTCAAAAATTCAGTCCAGATGAAGATTCCTGCCAGACAAAAGGTGCCACCACAGAAACCTCTTGCTGCCCAAGAAGTGCCCAGGCTGCCCCAACAACTACACCTCAAAGCCAAAGCTTCCAGACTTTTTTTCCCGGTGGAAGGAGCTGCTGTTCCCTTTTTTCAGCTCTGCACTGCAATAACCGGTCCCACCTCCTGAAAAATTTACTCCAACTGAAGATTCCTGCCAGACAAAAGGTGCCACTACAGAAAGGTCTTGGTGCCCAAGAAGTGCCCGGGCTGCCCCAACAACTACACCTGAAGCCAAAGCTTCCAGACTTTTTTTCCTTAGGGAAAGAGCTGCCGATCACTTTTTTCAGCCCTGCAATGCAATGGCCTGTCCAACCTCCTTGAAAATTTACACAAATGAAGATTCCTGCCAGACAAAAAGTGCCACCACAGAAAATTCTTCCTGCCCAAGAAGTGCCCGGGCTGCCCCAACAACTACACCTGAAGCCAAAGCTTCCAGACTTTTTTTCCTTAGGGAAAGAGCTGCTGTTCCCTTTTTTCAGCCCTGCGCTGCAATGACTGGTCCATCCTCCTGGAAAATAGAATGCAAATGAAGATTCCTGCCAGACAAAAGGTGCCACCACAGAAAGGTCTTGGTTCCCAAGAAGTGCCCAGGCTGCCCCACCAACTGCACCTCAAAGCCAAAGCTTCCAGACTTTTTTTCCTGGTGGAAAGAGCTGCTGTTCCCTTTTTTCAGCCCTGCGCTGCAATGACTGGTCCATCCTCCTGGAAAAAAGAATGCAAATGAAGATTCCTGCCAGACAAAAGGTGCCACCACAGAGAGATCTTTGCTGCCGAAGAAGTGCCCAGGCTGCCCCACCAACTGCACCTCTAAGCCAAAGCTTCCAGACTTTTTTTCCTGGTGTAAAGAGCTGCTGATCCCTTTTTTCATCCCTGCTCTGCAATGACTGGTCCCACCTCCTGAAAAATAGAATGCAAATGAAGATTCCTGCCAGACAAAAGGTGCCACCACAGAAAGCTCTTGCTGCCTAAGAAGTGCCCAGGCTGCCCCAACAACTACACCTGAAACCAAAGCTTCCAGACTTTTTTCCTTAGGGAAAGAGCTGCCGATCATTTTTTTCAGCCCTGCACTGCAATGGCCTGTCCAACCTCCTTGAAAATTTACACAAATGAAGATTCCTGCCAGACAAAAAGTGCCACCACAGAAAATTCTTCCTGCCCAAGAAGTGCCCAGGCTGCCCCAACAACTGCACCTGAAGCCAAAGCTTCCAGACTTTTTTTCCTGGTGCAAAGAGCTGCTGTTCCCTTTTTTCAGCCCTGCGCTGCAATGACTGGTCCATCCTCCTGGAAAAAAGAATGCAAATGAAGATTCCTGCCAGACAAAAGGTGCCACCACAGAAACCTCTTGCTGCCCAAGAAGTGCCCAGGCTGCCCCAACAACTGCACCTGAAAGCCAAAGCTTCCAGACTTTTTTTCCTTAGGGAAAGAGCTGCCGATCACTTTTTTCAGCCCTGCACTGCAATGGCCTGTCCAACCTCCTTGAAAATTTACACAAATGAAGATTCCTGCCAGACAAAAGGTGCCACCACAGAGAGATCTTTACTGCCGAAGAAGTTCCCAGGTTGCCCCACCAACAGCACCTCTAAGCCAAAGCTTCCAGAATTTTTTTCCTGGTGGAAAGAGCTGCTGATCCCTTTTTTCAGCCCTGTACTGCAATGGCCGCTCCAACCTCTTCAAAAATTCAGTCCAGATGAAGATTCCTGCCAGACAAAAGGTGCCACCACAGAAAGGTCTTGGTGCCCAAGAAGTGCCCAGGCTGCCCCAACAACTACACCTCAAAGCCAAAGCTTCCAGACTTTTTTTCCCGGTGGAAGGAGCTGCTGTTCCCTTTTTTCAGCTCTGCGCTGCAATAACCGGTCCCACCTCCTGAAAAATTTACTCCAACTGAAGATTCCTGCCAGACAAAAGGTGCCACCACAGAAAGGTCTTGGTGCCCAAGAAGTGCCCAGGCTGCCCCAACAACTGCACCTCAAAGCCAAAGCTTCCAGACTTTTTTTCCTGGGGGAAAGATCTGCTGTTCCCTTTTTTCAGCCCTGCGCTGCAATGACTGGTCCATCCTCCTGGAAAAAAGACTCCAACTGAAGATTCCTGCCAGACAAAAGGTGCCACCACAGAAACCTCTTGCTGCCCAAGAAGTGCCCAGGCTGCCCCAACAACTGCACCTCAAAGCCAAAGGTTCCAGACTTTTTTTCCTGGTGGAAAGAGCTGCTGTTCCCTTTTTTTAGCCCTGCTCTGCCAAGACTGGTCCCACCTCCTGAAAAATTTCCTGCAACTGAAGATTCCTGCCAGACAAAAGGTGCCACCACAGAGAGATCTTTGCTGCCGAAGAAGTTCCCAGGTTGCCCCAACAACAGCACCTCTAAGCCAAAGCTTCCGGAATTTTTTTCCTGGTGGAAAGAGCTGCTGATCCCTTTTTTCAGCCCTGCGCTGCAATGACTGGTCCATCCTCCTGGAAAAAAGAATGCAAATGAAGATTCCTGCCAGACAAAAGGTGCCACCACAGAGAGATCTTTGCTGCCCAAGAAGTGCCCATGCTGCCCCAACAACTGCACCTGAAAGCCAAAGCTTCCAGACTTTTTTTCCTTAGGGAAAGAGCTGCCGATCACTTTTTTCAGCCCTGCACTGCAATGGCCTGTCCAACCTCCTTGAAAATTTACACAAATGAAGATTCCTGCCACACAAAAGGTGCCACCACAGAAAGGTCTTGCTGCCCAAGAACTGCCCAGGCTGCCTCAACAACTACACCTGAAGCCAAAGCTTCCAGAATTTTTTTCCTGGTGGAAAGAGCTGCTGTTTTCTTTTTTCAGCCCTGTACTGCAATGGCCGCTCCAACCTCTTCAAAAATTCAGTCCAGATGAAGATTCCTGCCAGACAAAAGGTGCCACCACAGAAAGGTCTTGCTGCCCAAGAAGTGCCCAGGCTGCCCCAACAACTGCACCTCAAAGCCAAAGCTTCTAGACTTTTTTTCCCGGTGGAAGGAGCTGCTGTTCCCTTTTTTCAGCCCTGCGCTGCAATAACCGGTCCCACCTCCTGAAAAATTTACTCCAACTGAAGATTCCTGCCAGACAAAAGGTGCCACCACAGAAAGGTCTTGGTGCCCAAGGAGTGCCCGGTCTGCCCCAACAACTGCACCTGAAGCCAAAGCTTCCAGACTTTTTTTCCTGGTGGAAAGAGCTGCTGATCCCTTTTTTCAGCCCTGCACTGCAATGGCCTGTCCAACCTCCTTGAAAATTTACACAAATGAAGATTCCTGCCAGACAAAAAGTGCCACCACAGAAAATTCTTCCTGCCCAAGAAGTGCCCAGGCTGCCCCAACAACTGCACCTGAAGCCAAAGCTTCCAGACTTTTTTTCCTGGTGGAAAGAGCTGCTGTTCCCTTTTTTCAGCCCTGCGCTGCAATGACTGGTCCATCCTCCTGGAAAAAAGAATGCAAATGAAGATTCCTGCCAGACAAAAGGTGCCACCACAGAAAGGTCTTGGTGCCCAAGAAGTGCCCAGGCTGCCTCACCAACTGCACCTCAAAGCGAAAGCTTCCAGGCTTTTTTTCCTGGTGGAAAGAGCTGCTGTTCCCTTTTTTCAAACCTGCGCTGCAATGACTGGTCCATCTTCCTGGAAAATAGAATGCAAATGAAGATTCCTGCCAGACAAAAGGTGCCACCACAGAGAGATCTTTGCTGCCGAAGAAGTGCCCAGGCTGCCCCACCAACTGCACCTCTAAGCCAAAGCTTCCAGACTTTTTTTCCTGGTGGAAAGAGCTGCTGTTCCCTTTTTTCAGCCCTGCTCTGCAATGACTAGTCCATCCTCCTGGAAAAAAGAATGCAAATGAAGATTCCTGCCAGACAAAAGGTGCCACCACAGAAACCTCTTGGTGCCCAAGAAGTGCCCAGGCTGCCCCACCAACTGCACCTCTAAGCCAAAGCTTCCAGACTTTTTTCCTGGGGGAAAGAGCTGCTGTTCCCTTTTTTCAGCCCTGCGCTGCAATGACTGGTCCATCCTCCTGGAAAAAAGAATGCAAATGAAGATTCCTGCCAGACAAAAGGTGCCACCACAGAAAGGTCTTGCTGCCTAAGAAGTGCCCAGGCTGCCCCACCCACTGCACCTCAAAGCCAAAGGTTCCAGACTTTTTTTCCTGGGGGAAAGAGCTGCTGTTCCCTTTTTTCATCCCTGCTCTGCAATGACTGGTCCCACCTCCTTCAAAATAGAATGCAAATAAAGATTCCTGCCAGACAAAAGGTGCCACCACAGAAACCTCTTGCTGCCCAAGAAGTGCCCAGGCTGCCCCAACAACTACACCTGAAAGCCAAAGCTTCCAGACTTTTTTTCCTGGTAGGAAGAGCTGCCGATCACTTTTTTCAGCCCTGCACTGCAACGGCCTGTCCAACCTCCTTGAAAATTTACACAAATGAAGATTCCTGCCAGACAAAAGGTGCCACCACAGAGAGATCTTTGCTGCCGAAGAAGTGCCCAGGCTGCCCCACCAACTGCACCTCAAAGCCAAAGCTTCCAGACTTTTTTTCCTGGTGGAAAGAGCTGCTGTTCCCTTTTTTCAGCCCTGCGCTGCAATGACTGGTCCATCCTCCTGGACAAAAGAATGCAAATGAAGATTCCTGCCAGACAAAAGGTGCCACCACAGAAACCTCTTGCTGCCCAAGAACTGCCCAGGCTGCCCCACCAACTGCACCTCTAAGCCAAAGCTTCCAGACTTTTTTTCCTGGGGGAAAGAGCTGCTGTTCCCTTTTTTCAGCCCTGCGCTGCAATG
>NW_024104172.1:0-6598 GCF_003945595.2 Pipra filicauda
AGATGTGAACCTTATGGCTGAGTATGGTGAGATACATCAATCTCCTAAGTTTTACTGCCTTACTTGAACTCCTGGAGTTTGAAAGGGGCCTAGATCCCATTCCCATTACTTGGGATGGCACATGTGTGAGCAGTTGTTTCCTTTCCCCCAGGCTGCCACAGGGGGAATTTTTGCTGAGATGCAGGAATGAGGAGGTTCCCCAGATCTGCCTCACCACCTGCCTGGAATGAGCTCTTTCCTCTTGCAGATTCCTCCCTTCTGGGCTCATCTCAAGTTCTCACAGTCTGCACAGCAGGGATTTTTTGTCCACTGGCTTCTCTTACAGCAAGTTCCTTGTGTGGCTTTGACAGGGTTTGGAGACAGGCAACTGCACTGAAGTCCTTACCCCACCCCATGGCTCAAACACTCTCTGCCAGGGACTTTTCCTCAGTTCACGGGTTTTCCATCAGGGTGATGTGCACGTAGACAAGACAGAGCAGAGAAGACACAAACAGCAGAAACAACAACAAGAGTAATCATACCACAGACATCAGCTATTCCAATCATGAAAAACGTAAATCCAATTGCAACCATCAACCCAACCCTCATCAGCCACTGCCCCCACCCCGTGAGTCCCAAGGATTAGAACATGGACATCAGCCAGGAATTGGGGCCAATTCCTTGAAGTCAGTCTTTGGGATGGAGTGATTGCAAAAGTTCTGAGGTTTGATCAGCCTTTTCTTTCATTTTGGCTCAGGTTTTTTCAATTGCTGCCGTTACATTGTGAATGGCAATACAACATTCAGGAAGATTTAACATTCCACACACTCCTTGTTCCTTTAACAGTAACATATCCAACACCAACCCATTTTGTAAAGCCAGTTTTGACACCTGCTGGACTCCCAAGTTCAGCTCTCTGAACACACACCTGGACCAATTACTGAGGGCATGCACCTGCCCTGGGGTACTTTCCAAGGCCCACTGGTGGTGTGTTAGAACTACAGAAGGTGTAAAAAATACCCAAAGATGAAAATCTATCCTTTGCCTGACTGTATAACAATCTGGGGCACGTGTGTCAGTGATCCAGTCTCAGCTTTGTTCAGGACAACTCAGTTCCTGCCCTGTCCTTCCTGCCCATGGGTCAGGAGAGACACGATTTGGGCAAAGGGATGGCAGCACTACCCCCACCTCAGAGCAGAGTGATGAGTCAGGAACACCCCAAGCTGACCCGAGTGGGGCACCAGAGCTGCTTGTCTTGCAAGTCCAGGGGTCTCTCAAGTACATCTGGGGCTTGAAATGAGTCCCAGAATTCCACAGCAAGTTCTGATTTTTCAATCCCATCGAGGGGGATCCCCAACAAACACACCTCACGTATAAGACACGTGTTTTTCAGCCAAGACTCAAAGGGCATCTCCAGGTCTCCCAGTAAATTGGTTCCCTTTGCACACCAGAACAAGTGGGACTGGGTTTGTAAGGAGGTGTGTTCATACAGTTCAAAGGCTTTAAAACAGGGTTCTCTCTGGGCCACATGCACATGGAGTTGGAAGAATTTCTTGGCAACGTTCCTGCCCCACTGGGTAATTCTACACACCATGAAAAATTAACTTTTGGTGTACAAAGTCCTCATACAAAATATAAAAGTGTTCATATAAGCACATCTTTACATCAGGCCTATACTCCATTCTCAGGGGACAGAGCACAGGGGAGAGCTCTGCTGTGATTTAGTCCTGACACAAAACAAAAAGCTGTGGCTTTACTGTTGGGGTCATAAATGAAATTAATTCCCTTTCAAATTTAACTGTATTATCCCCAGGTGCTTTTCCTTTTTTATTTTTTTAATTTTAGTGGGCAAATTCCCCTCATCACATTCCTGAAAGGAGTGGCCATGGAGGGCAGTCAGATGACAGGAATTACCCTCCGAGTTGCAACGCTGAGAAACGCCAAACTAAAGAACTGCAACCTCAGGGGAGCAACGTTGGCAGGAACTGATTGGGAAGTGAGTTGGGATTCATTTTCCATCCTATTCCTTTCTCTCCTATGGTCAGCTGGGAATTTGGGGGATTGCTGGCTTTTGGCTGACCTCTCCAGCTTCAGAGTACAATGGAGTTCAGGTAAATGGACTTCCAGTAAAGCTTTGAACAGAGTTCTGGGTGCATTCCATTGACACTTCTTTTTCTTTTCCCCTTCCAAATTGTGACCTATCAGGTTGTGACCTCCAGGAGGCCAATTTGAGGGGCTCTGATGTGAAAGGAGCCATCTTTGAAGAGATGCTGACCCCCCTGCACATGTCCCAGAGCGTCAGATAGGGAAGAGAACACGTCGAAGAGGAAGGAATCCAAACATTTGTCGTGACTTTCTTCACCTCCTCCCCTTCCTGAGTTAGAAGGAATGGTTATTAGAGAACTTCCCTTTGCAGTAGTGCCTAAGTAGACTCTTTCTGATCACTTTTGGAGAGGGAGTTTTTTTTTTCAGAGGTGGAAAGAGAGAGTTTCTCCCTTTGTGAAGAGAGTGAGGAAGTGGGCTGGTTGTGAAACCAGAAAGTGGGGCTGGTTTGTGGGGGAGGGTTCAAGACTTTCATTGTTTAGCATTGCCTGACTTTGGAATGCATTTTAATGTCTAAAGCACAATATATGCAATTCTATTTGTTAAGTCTGTAGCTGCAATATGAATAGAAAATGTTATTGCTGTATAGTAGCAAAGAAAGTGGAGGTTTACAGGTAGACAAGTGTCTTTACAGTCAGTGTCCTCATTAATGCCAGGGGTGGTCACACAGTGCCCATGGGATGTGTTCAGGTCTCTGCTGGGGTGGAAACAGTGGGGAACTGTCCTCAGAGGTCCTAAATTGCTGTGGAGTGGTTGGAGTGCAGGTTTAGAGCAGCTTTATCCCCTCAAATGTGCAGAGGAAGCTACTGCCCCTGCAGGGACCTGCCCAGAGCCTGGATTGAGTTCCCCCTGGAAGATCCCTGGGCAGAAATGGGCTGTCTTAGTCAATGCTCTCCAAAGGAGTGTGAAATTGCACTCTCAATCCCAGCTGGGAAGAAAAATTCCCCTGCTTCCACATGTCCTGAGCACTCCAGACTGGAGTTCCTGTAGCTTTTTCCTTCTTTGTTGGGAATTCAATGTAGAGAGGAAAACACTGAAGTGTCCCCAGAGCAGAGAGAAGCTCTGGGGCCACAGCACTTGCTCCCCCCTCTTCTCATCCCTTCAGGAGTTGAAGAAATGGCCCTGTTTCCCCTCAGTGTACTCTGCAAATCCTCCAGGAAAGCATGGGCGTAATTCCATTTGCCAGCCAGATCCACTCTGGGCTGCCTAAAGTGTCTGTAAAAGCATCTTGCCTGGGGCCAAGTGCCCCTTCCACACTTGCTTTACCTGTGGAAAAAAGCAGGGAAAGCTGGTTTTTATGTAAGCACCCTTCATGTCTCAGTGTTTGTGATCTTGGGAATCCTCATGAACTTGGAAGAATGCCAGATTATCTGTTGTCTAAAGATTTGTACCTGGAGATTGTTTTGATTTGTGCTTAAATCTTCCTTGAAAATACAACCAATAGAAAACAATGTAAAAAAAAGGAAAAAGAAAAAGGCAATACGAAGTAAAAAAAGAAGGAAAAAGAGGAAAAGGAGAAAAAAGAGAAAAAAAGACAGAAAAACCAGGAAAAAATGAGACAAATAATAAAAAAGGAAGAAAAAAGAAAAAAGAGAAAAAAGAAAAAGAAAAAAGAAAAAAGGGGGAAAAGGAAGCAGAAAGAAAAAAAGAAGATAAAAAAAAGAAAGAGAAAAGAGAAGGAAAAAAAAAAAGACAGAAAACCAATAAAACCAAAAAAGTATTATCCTCACTCCGCTCACATGCAAAGGGCCGCTCTGATCCGCTGCAAAGACTACAACTCCCGTGCTGCCCCGCGCGGCGCGCAGGCGCGACGGCGGGTGTACGGGGGCGTGGCCGCGCGCTGATTGGCTGCGGCGCTGTTCTCTAAAGGCGGTGCGCGCGAAGAGCGGGAATCGGTGATGGCGGCGGGGCCTTTGTCTGTGAGACCTGCCGGGGGTGCGGGAGAGCGGGCTCTGGGGATCCCCTCGGGGGCTGCGGGGAGCGCGGCTGTGGGTGGAAAGGCTGGAGGGCTCGGGAGGGTTCGGCGGTTCCCGAGGGTCAGAGCGCGGGGCCTTGGAACCGTCTCGGGGGCCGCGGGGCCCGGGGGCATCCCAAGAACCCGGATGTTCGATTCGATTGTCGATAAAGGCCCTCGGAAAAAAAAATTCAAAACCACCCAACGAAAAAAAGAACCCTAAAAAAAGGAAAAGTGAGAAAAAGGTGAAGGAAAAACTGCAAGGGTCAGGATGATTTTATTGCTTTGCTTCAGTTTTTCCTTGGTCTCCTTCTCAGATTTTCTGCTCTCTTCCTTTACAGAAAGCTCTTCTGCTGTTCTCTGGTTTTGGGGTCCCTGGGGGGTCCCTGAGGAGGTTTTGGGGGGTCTCTGAAGGGGTTTAGTGTCAGGAGGGGACTTAAGGGGGGGAGTTGACAGTCCCTGAAGGGGTTTGGGAATCCCTGAGGGAGTTTTGGAGTCTCTGAGGGAATTGGGACATCCTCGGGGGGCTTTTGGGGGAGTCTTTGAAGCAGTTTTGGGGGTTTCTAGTGGGATTTCGGGAGTCCCAGAGTGTTTTGAGGGTCCCTGAGGGGGTTTTTGGGGTCCCTGAAAGGAGTCCCAGGTGAGTTTTGTGGGTCACTGGGAGGGTTTAGGGGGTCCTGGGGGTGGCTGAGGTCTCTGAGGGGATTTGTAGGGTCCTTGAGGAGGTTTGGATGGGTCCAGAGGTGGATTTCTGAGGGGGTTTTGAGGGGATTTTTTAGGGTGTCTGTGTCGGCAGACCGACCCCAGAGAAAGAGGATCCCAATGCCTGTCCCGAACCCCAGAGACTCCCAAAACTCAGCACACAGAGACCCCACAGGGAGGGGGGCCCGAGGGTCCCCTAAAGCCCAGCAAAGGGGTTCAGGGGGTCCCCCAGGCCCCAGGGGAGGGGTCCTGGGGGTGCCCCCCAAACTGCAGAGGGGAGATGTACCACATCCAGGTAAGGGGATCCCAGTGCCTCCAATATATACCAGTGACCTCTCAGTGACCCTCAGTACAGCCCAGTAACCCCCTCAGTGACCAGCCAGTGTGTCCCAGTGACCTCCCACTGCCCCCCAGTAAGGCCCAGTGATGCTCCAATGAGCACCCAGTAACCCCCAGTTTGGCCCAGTAACCTGCCAGTGTCCCCCGTGTGTCCTGGTAATCCCCCAGTAACTCCCCCATCCCTCCCAGTGCCCTCCCAGTGTCCCTCAGTAACCCCCCAGTGCCCCCTGTTTCCCCCCAGTGTGTCCCAGTATCCCCCAGTAAGCCCCCAGTTCCCCCCAAAGCCCCCCAACTGTCCCCAACGTGTCCCCAGATGCCCTTGGCCTTTCTGTGAGTGTGGGGGGTCGTTTTTGTGGTCAGAGGGTCCAGGGGGGTCCTGGGGTGAGATGGAGGGTTGGGGACATCAGGGATGGGGTTTGGGGACAGTGGGGAGGGGTTTGTGGACAGTGGAATTGGGGGTGTCAAGGGGAGAATTGGAAACACCAAGAGGGTCTTGGGGACATGAGGAGTGTCTCAGGACTGACCTGCTCGTAGAGAAGCCCCTTCTCTCCCCCTCTAGGTCCCATTAACCTCCTCAAACATCCCCCAACTCTCCTTTTTTTCCTTTAATCCCCTCCCCCCCAGATACCTTTAACCCACCCATGCCCACAAGATTCTTTTAACTCCCCCAAATGCACCCAAAGCCCCCAAAACCCCCCAAATCCCCATCCAACCCCTCCAGATCCCCCCAAATCTCCCCCAGCTCCTTATTCAAATCCCTCCCAACCCCCCCCAAAGAGGGATCACCCGGCACCCTGGGACAGGAACACAGTGGGCTGTACTGGGGGCACTGGGCTGTACTGGGAGGGCACTGGGGGGCTCAGGTGTCTTAGGACAATGTGGCCCAGCTCCAGGAGAGATCTGGGGAGCAGTGAGGAGCTACTGGTCTGTCCTGGTCTGTACTGGTCTGTCCTGGTTTGTACCCCCAATCCCCAAAGCCCCTCCCCAGCTCCCCCAGGACCCTCCCGCACCCCAAAGCCCCCCAGGCCCCCCCAGGCCCCTGACTTGTTCCTGCTGCCCCTTGAGCATCTGCAGCTGCTGCAGAACCAGGCATTTCATCAGCAAATGTGCAGCTGACCCCAAGCTGGGGGTGTGTTGATGTGCTGGAAGGCAGGAGGGCTCTGCAGAGGGACCTGGCCCAGCTGGATCCATGGGCTGATTGCAAGGGGATGAGGTTCCAGCAGGCCAAGGGCCGGGTCCTGCCCTTTGGCCACAAGAAGCCCCGTCAGCCCCCCGGGCTGGGGCCAGAGTGTCTGGAGAGCAGGCAGGCAGAAAGGGAGCTGGGAGTGGGGATGGACAGGAAGCTGAAGAGGAGGCAGAGTGTGGCCAGGGGGCCAAGAGGGCCAATGGATGGTGGCCTGGCTGAGGAAGAGTGTGGCAGCAGGAGCAGGGAAGTGATTGTTGGGCTGGAGTGAGCGCTGGTGAGGCCACCCCTGGAGTGCTGTGTCCAGCTCTGGGCCCCTGAGTTGAGGAAGGCCCTGG